>NC_134864.1:40736666-40891666 GCF_049852395.1 Peromyscus maniculatus bairdii | reverse complement strand
GAACTTTCCCTGATATCCATGTGTGTCTTTCAGAATGGGGTTGGCACAGAATTCTCAAGCGTGGGCTCAACGCATAGAGCTGGGTAGGAGAGTGGGAAGAAGACAGTCTCCACCGATCTCCTTTTTAGCAGCACCTCCCTCTGTGGGCAAACCGCAGAGCCTTAGAAGCATTGTTGGGGTCCCTGCCCTCCATCAACCTCACTCGCCATTATCATCTTCTCATCTGGGCTGGGGAAATACAGAGAGACTCGTTCAAATCCTTTCTATGAGGAGAAGTTGAGAAAGGCTAAGGAAGCCCCTATCTGCCTTGTCTAGGAAGCAAACAGGAAAAGGGCACATTTTATCCTCCATCCAACAATTCTCAGGTGAATTCTAGAATAGCAGCCCGCACTTAAGGAAAACTAGAACATCTGAGGATGATCTCTCACCCTGTTCTTTTGGGATTTACAATGAAGGCAGTGATCTTTTAAGGAAAAACACATGGCATCAATACTTTCTCTCTCTCTCTCTTTCTCTCTCTCTCTCTCTCTCTCTCTCTCTCTCTCTCTCTCTCTCTCTCTCTCTCTCTCTCTCACACACACACACACACACACACACACACACACACCTATACATAAACAGTGGATACCATGTCCTGTCACAACCAAGTCCAAGGAGCTTCTCCCACTCGAGACTTGCAAAGGAGCTGAACATGTTCTGTCCCCTTGAATGTTTTCCCTGTCTCACTGTGGCTTCCCAGTCAAGAGGAAACACACCTCAGAGACTCTCATTAGGGACTAGGAAACCCCAGTGACCTCATAGCCTTAGCTGACATGCTCCACTGAAATCTCTGTGAATGGCAAGGCCTCCTGAATTTCCCTTCCTATAGAAAGCAGAACATACTCCATCATTAAAGGCTGGGGTTAAAGTTCAAACAAACCATGACTGTTGTAGATGGCTATCTAATCCAGCATATCAGATGAAACACTCTCTAGACACACCATCATCCTTGAAAACATTCCTGTTCCTCATGTGGGTAAAGCCCACGGCCATACGTTGACAGGATGCAGGGAAGGGCAACTCCTACTCTGACCTTCGAGACCTTCCACTGACAGTTCCTCAATTAGACACCACTGATGAGATTTGAAGTCCTATCTATCCCTGTTCCCACACCTGGCACAACGTAGGCATACAAATGCTAGCTGGGTGGATTTTCAAGTTCAAGAGGATAAACAAATTCATTACACATATCAGTGAAACAGAATTTCAGGAGAGGTTGCAGCCCAGTAGAATTTACCCTGCCCAAAACAGATATGAAGGCAGCCAAACCAAGCAAACATTTCTAGCCGGGTTATCCCGCTCTCAAGGGTAGAGTCCGAATGTTTTTTTCCATGTTTCTAATTTGAACTTTCTGACTAATCACATAAGCCCACTTCCTCCTTGTGAGAGAGGGTGGAAGGGTCGGCTCTTAAACAGAACAGCCCACCAAAATCCCCTACATAAAAATAATTCATAGCCTGGGAAGATGTGTAGAATTCCTCGGGATATATTGTCCATAACCTGCAAAATGTCTGTTGACCTGATATTAAACTTCCTTCTTTTTCCACATTTTGAGAGATCCATCCCCTAACCCTCTTTTAGTGCCTTCCAGCTGTGTCCGATGGGTTCTGGGAATCCCAAAGCTTCAAACTCACTGATGTGGGTAATTAGCCCTACAGTTCTCTTATTCCATCACGAGAGAGGTCTGGGTCTATGAAACTTTGGCCACTCTTACAGATAAGAACCCCACCAAGTGTATCATCCCACAGACCACCTCGCCATGTAATAACAGGCAAATGAAAATCTAAAATTCTGGAGCCTGGTTACAGGGATGTTCCAACCATGTGAACACAGACATTTAGGGAAGAGAGGGTGTGTGTGTGTGTGTGTGTGTGTGTGTGTGTGTGTGTGTGTGTGTGTAATTGTGGGGGTGAGTGAAAAAATTTTGTCATCCTTAACCTCCTGGAAATGTCAATACCCAGTCTGTCCTCATCTTAAGTAAATGGACTACAAGCTGTAACTACGTCGGTTCCTTGAAAAAGGAGGTATAAAAGGTACATTCCATTCCCAGATCAAATTAAACAATTTACTCCAAGTGACCTGGTCTCACTAACAGCGTGGCTCACCTTGCATTAAGTGAGGGGTTTGTTCCATGGGAAAACTGTCTCTTCCAAATGCCCAGCCCCTACACTTAATCACATTTACTTCCCTTGTTGACTTTACTTATTCTTTCTACTGAGGGGCTTTTTTCTTTACTTTCTCTCTCTCCCCCCTCCTTTCTCTTTCTCTCTCTCCCTTTCTCTCTCTCTCCCTCGTGTGTATGTGTGTGTGTGTGTGTGTATGTGTGTGTGTGTGTGTTCCTGTATGTAGAGATATATGTGGGTTTGAATAAGCATACATACATTCGTGGCATGCATGTGGAGGTCAGAAGAGAACCTCAGGCATTGGTCTTCAAGGGTGTTCCTTCCCCCTTTTGTTTGAGACAGGGTCTCTCATTGGCCTGGAACTCTACCACACTGGCCAGGTTAGCTGACCACCGGCTCCTTGGGGTCCTCCCATCTCTACCTCTCTGGGATTAAGGCATGCACCACCACATCCAGCACACCCCTCTCTTTTTATGTGGATTAGGGGGATTGGAACTCAGGTTCTTACCAACTGAGCCTCTCCCCAGCCCCTAAACTAATTTTTCCTTTCTCTTGTTTCTTTTGATTTTTTTTCACATCATATTTACATCTTTTCTAACCCATGGAGAAGATCAGAGACATGAGGCAGTGTGAGGAAAGTTCTCGTGATTGAGAGGTATGCCAAGGCCAAGGAGCAAGCATTACAGACAAGTCTCACAGAGTACAGTTCACATGTGGCAACAGCTGAAAGACCTGGTTGGCTTCATATGCCTTCCCTCTAGACTACCACCAGGAGAGCAGAACCTCCCCAGCCTCTTTGGAAGACAGTCCTGAGAGTGGGGTGCTTTACAGGGATGCTCTAGAGAGTTGGACAATGTGAACACCCTTGATTATGCTCAACCGGCCCCACCATTTTGACCTTCAAGCACTTTTACAATCTGTTTTCAGTCATCTGAACTTACCTGTCTCAGAGTTGCAAGCTTTGGCCCACAATTAACTGTGTGTATAGAATTCAGCTGTCTGGAACCTGAGCTCTTTCTGCTGATGAACAATGTGAACATGGAGAGCTAGGCTTTTATCTCTGTGTCTCCAGAGCTGGCCCTAGTGACCAGCACGTAGCATGTACTTGATATATCTTAGCAAATAAATGAAATAATAAATGGAAGCTCAATAGACACCCACCACTAGCTAGGAAGGCTAGGAGAAATGGGGAAGATTACACCTATATGGGGAAGAAATAATGAGTATGAATTAGAGTTCGTTTGCAAGAGTGTGTGTATGTGTGTGTGTGTGTGTGTGTGTGTGTGTGTGTGTGTGTGTATTATGAGTGTGTTACAAGTGTATATATGTGTGTGTTATGAGTGTGAGATAATTTGGGGGAGTGTGTTATGAGTGTAGGGTGGGGGGAGGTGGGGGGGGTGTTTAGGAGGGGGAGGCCAGGTGCCTCAGGAGGGAAGGTAAACTCAAGCAAAGCAGGGCTGTAGACAGACTTTGCTGGGTCAGCTCTTTCTATTCATTAGACTCGGTGAGTGCTCTAGCCTCCGCTCCCTTTTGCCTGAGTAAACAAACCCTAAGAGATTTTTCAAGCTTATGCCCTTGTTTTCTTAGCTCTTCTGAGTGTGCTGGCAGCCAAAGGCACTGGGCACACCCCTCTCTTTCAACACCCTCCAGGGGCTTGTTCTGTTTATCAAGCAAACAACTGACGTACAGCAGATGAAAAGTCTCCAACATGGGGGCAGCTGCTTGTGGACCTGCTAACCTGTGCAAGGAGCTAAATCACATCGCTCTGCAGGAATCCAGCCTCATCTTCCACGTGGACCGGTTCATCCTCTGCCCAGATGAAATACTCACCCTCTTTTCCCTCTTCCACCGCTCTCACAGTCTTTTTTTAAAAGATTTATTTAATTAATTAATTTATTTACATGTGTGTGTGCGTGCATGCTCTATATGCTCTCATGTGCGAGTGTGTGCATGCAGGTATCTACAGAGGACAGAAGAGGGTATCAGATGCCCTGGAGCTGGAATTGCAATTGAATTGCTGCCATTGTGAGCCACCAGACACAGATGCCAGGAACTGAATGCCAGCCCTCTAAAGGAGCAGCAAACACTGCCATCTCTCCAGACCCTCCTCACAGTCATTGTCCCTTTATTCTGTAGCTATATCCTGCAGGTTCTGTCTACAGGTAGTCCCACACATTTAGCTTCTGTAAACTTCCAAGAAACTATGCTCACATGTACACACGCACATGCATATACAGACATGTCCTGCAAGTCTCCTTTTATGTGGGATTTGAAGTTCTATGCCCCCAAGAAAGCCCCTACACACTGCCTGAGGCTTAACCTGTATGTTACATGAACTGATTTGAAAGAAACTCCATTAGAACTTGAATAAACCAAGGGGACTGGTGGAGGGAAGGGGGCCTTATGCAAACTAACAGAGAAGTCTTGTTTTAATTAAAGACCTACAGATTTTTGTCCTTGTCTAGAATGACTGGAACATTCTAATAACATGAGCATGTTTTCTTTGAGATTGACCCCATGTACATATAAATCTTATATATTTGTTCAGCATTTACTGCCATTATTTATAATGGCCTGAGAGTGCTGCAGATGTGAGGCCAATGCTGTTTAACGTCAAAACTTCTAGAAGGTAGGGGGCCAGACCCAAGCCACAGAAGTCTCCAGCTCCAACTGTGTCTCAAATGCATCATGGAAGCTTTTGTTAACGTTTACTTCAGATCTCATTGGATTGACGGAACACCCAGACTCTAGCACCCACACAAACCAGCTGCTTGCAGACACGGGCGTGGAGGGAAGACAGATTGTGTGAAAGCCAAGAGTCTACAGACTCTTCTCAACCTCGGGATCTTGATTCTGAGACCCATGCATGGGACCAGTGGAGCTGTGGTTTAGAACAGGATCTTCCAGCTGGAACATCTACCAGCCTCCAGGTCTCTCAATGTTAACAAGCCTCACAGCAACTAGGAAAGCAGGGAAATGAGTGGGGAGGCTCTCCAAAAAGGCATTTTTTTCACATCAAGACCTCAAAATATACTCATAGTGCTATGCAGCTCACTCATCTCCTTTTGATAGTGTATACCTCTTCCCCCACCCCATACTTCTTCAAATAGCCCTCATTTGAAGGGCTCCAGTGGATAACAGGAGGAAAAAAATCACCCCAGATTTTCTCAATGACCTGCTCAAGCACATTCCAAAGCCATGCCTTTTGCTGTTCCTTCTGATCCAACATTACCTAGAAGTTTTGCCTTTTCTCCATCCCCTAAAGGGGTGCTGGTATACTCTGAAGGTGGCTTCAACCACACCAAATCCCCAGACCCCACCTGGAACACCCATTGGGTGTTCTAGTTTCTTTTTCGCTCCGACAATTTTAAAATATCTTGAACTAAGAAAGTGAGAAGATGCAGAAGAGGGTAATTTTAAATCTACCAGAAACTCCCTTCTTTCTTTCATTTTGGAATTAGAACACAAGACGTAGTGTGGAAGCCAAGTCCCTCCACCCCTCCTCCCCCAGGTCACCCCACTTGTGGACATGGAATGCATAGGGAAGGCAGACCCTGTGAGTCTCAACTCTCACCTCTTTACCCTCACCTCTGACATCCTTACTTCTGCCTGCCTTGCTTTGTCCTGAAGATTTCCCTCCCCGCACAGAACAGGCCACTGGCAGGCCCCAAAGCTGGCCCTTGGCCAATCAGAAAGAGTCCCATGGTGATGATAAGCTGACCTCGCACTGGGCTTTCTAACCCTCGTCCCTTTGAACTTTCTCCAAGAGTCTATCGTGCCAGGGACACAAACTCTTAAGTCTGTGTTCTTTGTAGCTGTGGCCCCACGGGTCTCTACAAGAAGGGCACTGACTTCCCCTCCCCCACGATCAGCCGTCCTGAACAACACTAGACTGCACTGGTTTCTCCTCTCCAGCAACCTCCCCTCTGCCCCCTCTTCCACCCAGCACCCCTCACTGCCCTGCACCCCCCTCCAGCCAGCGGTGAGTCACGGGGAGTGCAGAACAAATAGGCAGCCCCAGGTCGAATTGCTAATTTTTTCCAGCTTGCTCCTAACTGCTCAAGATATTTGTGCTTCGGATTCCTTTCCCACAGCTGTATTTATGCAATTCCAGGCTGGACTTGGTCGAGTTCCTGTCTCCTCCGACCAAGAAGGGACCTCTAACTCTGAAAAGTTCTGCCCTGAATTCTTTGTTGCTGTCCACCAGCACCTCCACTTCCGGAATCCATGCATGGCTTGAAGAGAAGGCTGGGCAGGCCAAATACCCAGACGTACCACCCTCTGGTATTCACCAACACTGCCCACCAACAACAGGAGCTGTTGAAACCCCTCCCTGTGACCTCCCTGCCAGAGAAACCGTGGTGCCTCCCAAAATAATCTGCACACACACACACACACACACACACACACACACACACACATCTCGTGTTGAAATTCACAAGGAGTCCTAGCATATTATTTTCTCTAAAATTCCAAATCTGTAACATCTATGGAATCCCTTTCATCCAGTTATTGAGTAATCCTGTGAATGGAGAAGAGTGGACCAGAAGGTGGCCCCATCCTTCCCTCACCTGCTAAGGCTCCAATGGGGAGCTGGCTAGGCTCACCTCCTCCCTGCCCAGGCTTTCAGCCTTTCTCCTAGGGTGACCCCAGTTCATTTCCTATGGGTTCCTTGGAACATATGAAAAAGGATCATGTTTAGGTTCAAACACCAAATACGTGCCACGCTTAAAATGAATGACCCCTGTACATGTGCATGTGTGGCACCACACAGGGTCCCGGGGCCCAATGGTCTTTCTGGTACTCTCTGCAATGTGACACTCAAGGTAGAGATGGTGGAATGGGTTCTGTTTTAAAGCAGCTTTAACTGTACTGAGTCCCCATCCCTTACCTGCCATGCTCATTCTCTTCCAATCTCTTTTCTATTGAGATCATTTCAAGGTGTCTTTTTTTTTTCCTTTTTGGCTTTTCTGTATAATAGCCCCAGCTATCCTAGAACTTGCTTGGTAGGCCAGGCTGGCCTCGAACTCACAGAGATCCTCCTGCCTCTGCCTCGCAAGTGCTGGGGTTAAAGGTGTGTGCTGCCACCATTTCAAAGCATCTCAAGCTAAAACAAAGATGGGGTGAAGACACACAGCAATATCAGAGGAGACGAAACACCCGGAATCCAGTCACTACCATGTCATGGATCCTGAAAGCAGCCAAGATTCTATTGCTCAAATGTCAGTGAACCCAAGAGACAAATGAATTGTCCTCCATCTGGGTGGCTGGCATCACTAGCCGGTCGGAGTCTGCTGCACACTAAAATTTTGCACAGCAAATCCCATTATAGTGTCTGGAGAATCATGCCGAGTTCTGCTGCATTCAATGTTCTGTGAAAGAAAAGACCCAACTGCTTAGAATTCTAGCTGCTGCCCGGTAAGTTTCTGAAAAAAAAAAAAAAAAGCAAGGATCCCTTCATGAGCCAAATCCAGCTGCTGTTTACCCTCCTGTAAAGACTTCTGAAGGAGGGAGGGAGGGAGGGAGGGAGGGAGGGAGGGAGGGAGGGAGGGAGGGAGGGAGGGAGGGAGGGATGGTGAGTATCAGACAAAGATGGAAAGACATAGTTGGAGAAAAAAGGAGATTGGCCCAAAGCACTGGGACCTTGAGCACCTCCGCATGCCGATTGCCCTAGAGCTAAGCTGAATGGACCATTCTCGGCTCAAGAATGTGTCCCGGATATCTTGATGCAAAGTCCACACCCTTTGCAATCCCTGCATTACTAAGAAATCCTGAACATGTGCTCTGCCCTTGTGTGAGGCCTGGAGACGGCTGTGGACTTCTGGTCTTGAATGAGCTCTCTGCAGCGGACATTGAGAACTGTGCCTGTTTCTACCACTGGACGAGCTTCCCTCTGCCCTTGGGATTCACACCAATTACACAAGTCCAGGCTTCTACCTCAAACCTGCCTCAGTTTACGGATTCAGAAACTGCCACAGATGCTGAAGGCCGAAGCTCCACCATCCCTTACTGTGTTCCAATCCATACTCTTGTTTCGGAAGCTCTCCAAGAAACGCAACTGGAGAAAAACGCCACCTTTGTTTGGGTTTAATCCCCACATGAAACCAGAAGTCACAGCTCCAAGGTGACATCTTGATCTCTTAACCAGGAGGCATGCGTACATGTGCACTCGCAGATGTACACACATATGTACTCATACACACATACCACACATACCACAAATACACACATACATACTGTGACGATTTGAAAGAAAATGGCCCCCAATGTGAGTGGCACCATTAGGAGGCATGGCCTTGTTGGAGGAAGTGTGTCACTGTGGAGGCGGGCTTTGAGCTCTCTTTTGCTTAAGCTTCCCTCAGTGTGACAGTCAGTCAACTTCCTGTTGCCTACAAGATGGAGCACTCTCAGCCCCAGCACCATGTCTACCTGCATGCCGCCATGTTCCCCTTCATGATCATAATGAACCAAATCTCTGAAACTATAAGCGTAAGCAAGCCACTCCAATTAAATGTTTACCTTATAAGAGTTGCCATGATCATGGTGTCTTTTCACAGCAACAGAAAACCTAACAAAGACACGTACTTACACATACACACCTACATACTCATACATACTCACACACATATAAACACATACACACATACATTCACAAGTCAACAACTGTAATATAGAGTAAGAAAAATACAAACATGAATTCACAAACCTGAGTTCCACTCTGAGCTCTAACGTACTCTGTGTCCCTGGAAGAAACCTCTTCACCTCAGAAGATAATTGTCAGTGGAGTGCTTAGACATTAACAAGACACCATAGCCCCTTCCCCAAAGCTCAGGGATCATCATGGGAGGGAGGAAAGACTGTTAGGGCCAGGGGCCCAGAGGGCCAGAGGGCCAGGAGCACCAGACATGACAGGCTCACTATTCTTGTGAATTCACATCAGCTTTGGTTACCTACCTGAGAGCTGCATGAGATCAAGCCGGTTAACATTCCAGCACGGAGAGGGGGGAGGCTCCAAAGCTCCCACTCCTAAATGAGGAGCTGTTGGAAATTGATGGCTTCCGGGAGAGAGGGAGTCAGTTTTTTAAGGGTGTGGCCCCTAGGAGGTTGACCATGCTCCAGCGGATTTCCCTACACCCAGGGTATATGTGCAGTGCAAATTGGACTCAGTGAGTTATTTTATTTTTTTTTGAAAAGGACACAAAGTTGGGTAGAAGTGGGAAGATGAAGGTGAATCTGGGAAGAGTTATGGAGGGAATGGGGCTGAATATGACTAAAATGTATTGCAAGAAACTCTTAAGGAATAAAAACATTATATTTAAAAAATTAACTGTACAAAAGTAATTTAAAAGAACTAAATTCTTCCAGAAACTAGTGAAGCTGAATCAGGACTGAATCTCAAAGGGGAGCTGTGCTCCTCTGGACACCTTGATTTTAGTCCAGTGAGACCCTAAATAAAACATCCAGTGATGTCACACTGAACATCTGTCTGACTCTCTGAGGTAGTAAGTGGGTGCTGTTTTAAACTGAAAAACCAATTATATCAAAGACTTGAGCAACATTTCCCTCCACAGTACGTGTGGGCCTCACCCCACAGTTGAAGGGCCAGATAGAACAGGAAGTCTGGTCTCCCTGAGCAAGCGTGTGCAACTTCCCAAAGCCCACCTTCCCCCTGCATCTGCACCAGCAGGCCTCCACGAGCTCTACAGCGCTGGTTCACACTGTCCTTCCTGGATTCACGAGCCTCCATTATCCCATGAACTAATTCCTCCTAAGTCACTGTCTAGCCACATATCCTTTGATTCTGTTTCTCTGGAGAATCCTGATGGCTATAGTCCCCAAGGACTGACCACCTGTTCTGTGTTTGACCCACAGTGGTCAGTGGACCAAAAGATCCTGACCATGAAGCATCATACAACCCATGTGGAAAGATAAGACTAACTTTAGAGCAACACACACACATGTTACAGGGCATGGACCAGTTGCTGGTGCTCTAGCAGGTCAGAGGAGACGTTACAGGGAATTTCAAAGGAAAGCCAGTAGTTGTCCTGAATCTCTCTGGGGAAGAGGACAGAGGGACAGCCTGAAGGCGATGATGAGCTTGATGCCTTTCCTCTCTCAGCTCTCCCATCTTCAAGACTGCTATCATGCTGGGTGGTGGTGGCGTACACTTTTAAGCCTTTAATCCCAGCACTCAGGAGGCAGAGCCAAGCAGATCTCTGTGAGTTCGAGGCCAGCCTGGTCTACAGAGCCAGATCCAGGACAGGCACTAAAACTACACAGAGAAACCCTGTCTCGAAAAACCAAAAAAAAAAAAAAAAAGACTGTTATCACTATCCACATAGGTGCCCAAGACAAGTGAGACTCTTCCCCTTCCCCACCCACCCATCACCAAGCACTTCCTGATCTCACTCTTTCCAATATATAACACATAATTATATGGTCACATATGTAACAATAGTTACACATCTTTTCTCTTTTTTTTTTTTAAGTTTGTTACTTTGTGGTGCTAATGATAGAAGGTTGAGCCTTGGGCATGCTAGGCTAGCCCTCTACCCGTGCCCTCCATCCCCCAGTCTTGTTATTAATCTTCAGTACCCTAACCACATCCCCACCCTCCATCTTCACCCCTCCCTCCCAAATCCAAGACATCATGGCTCTTCTAAATCAGGCAATGACCCACTCCTATAGTTACCCTGCCTCAATTCCTGCCCTTTCAAGAACACTCCGTCAAAAGCAAGCATCTCTCTACGTAGAAGTCTTCAACCTCTGCACTGTCCAGGACAAAATCCCAAGTCTAGTATGTGACTTTGAATGTTGAGCTGTCTCCTCATCTATATCTAATGCTGTGGTTCTCAACCTGTGGGTCAAGACCTTTGGGGTTGAACAACCCTTTCACAGGGGGTCTCATATCAAATATTTACATTACAACTCATAACTGTAGCAAAGTTACAGTTATGAAGTAGCAACGAAAATAATTTTATGGTTGGAGGGGAAGGTCGCCACAACATGAGGAACTGCATTAAAAGATCAGAGCGTTAGGAAGGTTGACAACAACTGAGTTAGAGCGTCTCTTCTTGGAGCCCATTTGAAGCTTTCATATATTCGAGGAGACCCTCCTCTTCCCTACCTCAGGCCTTTGGCATGTGTGGCCTCTCTGCCTTGAACTATTTCTAGTTTTCCCTGGCCAGTTTCTACCCTCTCCAATCCCAGGATTTGAAATGTCAAAAGCAGCCACCTGGTCTTGTGCAGGCCTGCCTCTACCTCCTCTAGCGTTCCTCCACTCTCCCTCTCTCAAAGCCCTCACCCCCGCCATGCAAGTGACAAAATGTTTGTCTTCCTAACTAGACTTTAAGCTTTAAAGGACTCCTTTTTGTACGTATCTCCAAAAAATTTTTGGAGTATCACATGTGCCAGCTCTGGCCTGTTCTCTGAAACACAGAGCTCTGAACAAGACAGGCTGACCCTCACAGAGCCACACTACAGACACTAAGTGAGGACACTCGGCACAATCAGAAAGGAAGGGTCTGGGAGTTGATTGTGAGCTTATGGGGGAGGCAGAGACAGGCCCACACTGAGAAGCAACGTGAAGAATGAAACAAAGCCCATGGCAAAGACTCAAGAGGAAGCCAACCATAGTCTAGGAAGACCAGAGGTTAGCCTGCCTAAGGAAAAAGGGAAAACATTAGATTCTTCACCCTAACAAGATGCTGCCCCCAGGGGCTCCTGTACAGTCACTTTGTCACCCGCCCATGGAGTGAGTCATTTAGATGAGTTGGGTTTGTTTCCTCAGTGGAAAGGATGCTGGGTAACAGAAGAGTCCCACACAGCATTGCCTTTTCCACAAAACATGTGGAAAGCTCTCAGGCCCTGCCTTCCAAGTCCAAATTCCATCTCAGTGAAGTGAGCCTGCTCAAATTAAAGAATGTTCCATGTGCTAAAGTTAATTACTGAGAGTGAGATGTGTGTGTGTGTGTGTGTGTGTGTGTGTGTGTGTGTGTATGTGTGTAGAAAGATTAAGATGGTAGAATTCGAGATTTCCATTTTCTTTGCAACCGTGACCATCCGAATGTCTCTCTTCACGGAGACAGGCTTTGAAGTTAGCGCTGAGATGAATGGGCCCCTTTCCAGTGGGCCTCCCTTAAGGTCATAGCAACCTCAGACACACACCCCTTTACCCCAAGATCAGGTTTGCACCTATCGCACCAGATCTAGACAGAATCCTGCCATCTGCTCCTGGTTGGACTCCACCCTTCCTTGCCCTAGAACAATGCTCAAGATATCCTGACTGTGTGTGCAGAGCTGGGGCTAACAGCAACGATGCTGGAGCCAGGGACTGTTTACATGTCCTTCAGAACAATCCGTTCTCTTTTCCTCCATCAGCACCAGCTCCCGCCCTCCATCCCCCTCCTCTGCTAGCCCTCAGAGACGCCACATTCCTAGCTTAAGCAACGCATTCCTGCTATCCTGACGCATATCGCCAGAGTGGGCTAGGCAGGCATTTGAGACAGCCAAGGTACCCACCCAATACTTAGCTTTGGCCAACAGCATCAGGCCAAGCCATGGTGTCATAGCAGCTAAGGTCCCTTGATAAGTCTTGTCAGCTCAACTCTGAAAACTGGCCATGGTGCTGCTGGTGGAGCCGATGAGAGCTGTATCAGACACTGCTCTGGTGCCAAGATTGATGGTTGAGGAGCCTTCCACTGTGGAGGTGGCTGCCAGATAGGGGTCAGAAGGGAGGAGATGACTGCTGAATCCATGAGCCACCACAGTGACTGTGAATGTCTGGGTATGGCGAGTCTCTAATGCAGCCTGGAGGTCTGGGTCCCTTACTACAAAGTTCACAGATTCTGGGTGAGTTTTGAATCGGTGTCCAGAGTCTGTGTCCCCTTTGTGCAGCATTTATTCAAACATTCATTTAAAGCATGTCTGGACTGTACTAGCCGGGCAGGATAAAGAGATGAACATGCCTCGTTCCTTGACCCTGAGGATGTTGTAAAAAGTTTATTTGTCCTGAGAACATAGATCTGAAAGATCCCTGTGGGAACCTCCCAACATTAAAAAATAAAAAGCCTAACTACCAAAAAATGTCAATAGCTATAACAGGGCACAATAGCACAGGGCCGAGGAGGCCAAGGAACTCAATGCGTTTTCATTAGATTCTTACTGTAGCGTTAATATTACTAAGGAAATTCAAGTGCTTGCTAAGTACCAGCAATAGTTACAGGTTCTCCATGAATTACCACCTAGCAACTTCAAAAGGTAAATATTTCTGCCCTAACTATTTGCATCCTGACTTCAATAGGTACAGAAACCGGGGCTCAGTTGACTTGTGTGCTGTGGACCCTGCAGGAATCTGCAGGGACCCAGCTGAGACCTGCTGACCTGGTTCAAGCTTCCTGCTCCATGCAGTCCATTCATTCAGACTTTATCTCTTCCCATCATAGCTACACTTCGCTGTCAAGATACAGACAAAAGCCCACAGGCCCTAAATTATTTAGTCATTCAGCAAACACCTATTTAAAACACCCCGATAATGAGAATACAGTGATGAAACATAAGTTTTGCCCTCAGGAACCTTTCAGTCTGGTATAGTAGTAGAGAAATGAACAAAAAATAAATAAATCAGGACACAGCATAGAGTCTAGACCCCCAAACGTCCTTCAGCGCCCCTTCTCTGAGCTGCTCCAGCTGAGCCTCTAGGTTCCAGACCCTCAGTGTGATGTATATCTTAAGTTGTACCTTCCTGTGACCCAGGGCCCTACACCCACCCTCAGCCCATCAGCATCCATGTTATTCATATCATGACTTTGTGAGCAGCTCAGTGGAACTACAGCTGTAAATTTCTTTTAAAGGGAGGAGAGGGCAGGAAACCATACGAGGGCCCTAGTACGACTGCTCAGAACTGGGAAAGAATTACCAGAAAACAGAACATAAGAAAGAGCTGGACCTAGGTGTGGCAGTTGGAAAGAAAATGGCCCTCAAAGGAAGTGGTACTATTAGGAGATGTGGCCTTGTTGGGAAGAAGTGTGTCACTGTGGGGGCAGGCTTTGAGATCTCTTTGGCTCAAGCTTCCCTCAGTGTGACAGTCAGTCTACTTCCTGTTGCCTGCAAGATGTAGGACTCTCAGCTCCAGCACCACGTCTACCTGCACACTGCCATGCTCCCCACCATGATGATAATGGACTGAACCTCTGAAACTGCAAGTGAGCCACCTCAATTAAATGTTTTCTTTATAAGAGTTGCCATGGTCATGGTGTTTCCTCACAGCAATAGAAACCCTAGACTAAGACACTAGGTGAGCACAAACATGGCCATGAAGAGTGAGAAGAGAAATACAGTCCAGTGTCTCCACAGAGCATAATGGCTACAGAACTCCTCACTTGGGAGAGCCCAAGTACCCTCGGCCTCCCAAAGAAATATCAAAGATGATAACCAAGTTCCTTCACATATGGGGGGAGAGCCCAAGTACCCTCGGCCTCCCAAAGAAACATCAAAGATGATAACCAAATTCCTTCGCATATGGGGGGAGAGCCCAAGTACCCTCGGCCTCCCAAAGAAACATCAAAAATGATAACCAAGTTCCTTCGCATATTGGGGGAGAGCCCAAGTACCCTCGGCCTCCCAAAGAAACATCAAAAATGATAACCAAGTTCCTTCGCATATTGGGGGAGAGCCCAAGTACCCTCAGCCTTCCAAAGAAACATCAAACATAACCAAGTTCCTTAGCACATCAGGGGAGACCCTCATTTTCCTGTGGTGTCCATGTGCTGGGCTGAGTTTGGGATTCAGTATCCAAAGGCAAGATTGTACCCCTAGAATATGTGTTCTAGGATTCTGTGCTTGCTCTAACTGGGGATCTGTGCTTATGACCCATGTAGCTGAAAATGCAGGCCATACAGATTTACTGAATAACAATGTGACAACTCTACCTATAGATGGATAGAAAATAGAGGAAGGCCACCTGTCCTCTGGTGATATAAAGATTATTGCTTATACCCAGGCAAGGAACTCTGCTGAGTTACCTATTTGACTCTGCATTAATATCAAACCTGCTCTGCCCAGGGATACCATTAATACCTTCTTCATAAATCTCCCTTTGTCTTGGCATATGAGACAGCTGAAAGTGACATTGTAACCCAGAAGCCTCACCATAAGAAGGACAGGGAGGGATGGGTAACAGCTCAGTTTGTAAGCACTGGCCTCACAAGCATGAGGACCTGAATTGGATCCCCATAACCCATGTTTTAAAAAGCCAAATGTGGTGACACACACTCAATCCCATAACTATGGAGGTTGAGATACATAGATGATAGATCACTGAAATTCACTGGCTAGCCTGCCTAGGCTACTTGATGAGTTCCAAGTCAGTGGGTGACCTCGTCTCAACCACCAACAACAACAAAGGTGACTGGCACCTGAGAAATGACATTTGAGGTTTTCCTCTGGCTCCTATACCTTCCTATATACATATGCATGTACACACACCCACGTATGAGCGCTGATGGGCACACATATGCATACAAATAGAGAGAGGACAAGCCAGTGAGCAAGTGACTGCCGTTTACTTCTGCGCATGCCCTGATTTCATGTAAACAAGCCCTGAAGCTTCTATCATTTAGACCATTGATTGTGCACAGGACAGGGTTAGAGCCTGCCCTTCTAACAACCACCAGGTGGAATATGAAGAAGACACCACGACTGACTGGAAACACAGCTGTGAGGATGATAGACAGTCACCAAAGGAAAACCTAGCATGGGCAATTGTACCCAGGATTCTCCTAATGCAGCAAACGGTGTATCTGACCACCAGGAATTCAATCCAAGAGATTGAATCATCCAACGAGGTCTTTCCTGAAATGAAGCTATTGGGTAAAGATTGCCACACAGCTCACCACAGCATTAATCCTTTCCCATGCCTTGAGAGTGTCACAGTTCTGAATGTCACTGTGCTCCTGGCTCTGACCGATCTGTAGACATGCCACATGCTGTTTCTACTTGAGTGTTCACTGGTGAGAATGCGACTTCTCATCAGGCTTTGCTGTGGAAGCTGCTGGGAATGTTCTCTTCTTACCATCTCTTCCCCCCAGCCCCCCAGCTACACACGGGAAGAGATTTCATTCCCCAGCTGCTGGCTGCAAGCAAGGTCTCTTGTACAATAATGACATCATCAAAATCTATACCAGAGGAAGACAAAAATTGTGCAACAGTGTAAAAGGCTCTCAGCTGAAGCTTAGTGCTTGATAGAAAGCTAAAATTTGTCAGTTTGTGTTTGATTTTTCTCTTTCTCTGTCTCTGTTTTAAAACATTGAGATGGTGTGTGTGTGTGTGTGTGTGTGTGTGTGTGTGTGTGTGTGTGTGTGTGTGACGTTTCCATGATATTAACATCCTGTCTATTCTTCTGAGGTCTCCCTTCTTTTTTGAGATCAGAAGGATACTTCAAATCTCCATTCTATGCCATAACCTGTGCTGCTTGGGTCCCAGAACCCTGACTAGGGGCAACAAGGGAATAAAGAAAGGACAGACACACAGACACATGTACAATGAAGCTGGAATCTTCGGCAGCTGCAACCCAGAATCTTGGCATGTTTTGTATATATGGTACACAGGGAGGCGCTAGCTCGTCTGTGGAGGCGGTGTCTGTAGGTGAGCAGTCTCCAGTTGGAAACAACCACAGGAAAGGTACAGTTGATGCTCTTTGTGGACTCTGCTCAACTGTTCATAAAGACTCAGACTTACGCTCAGACGCGTGAGGAAAGTATGGTCATTCCTCTTGAGCCTGTCTCATCCGGGTTAATGGCTTCGCCACTGTCTCATGGGTCAATTGGCTTTGGAGTCCTTAACATGGCAATGCCCATATCAAAACACACATTCACTCCGGACTTCATGACTTTATTCACTGGGGCCTTCCTCTGATCCCTACAACTCTATATCCTATTGAAGGTCCAACTGCATTTCTACAAGTTCTTACAGAAATTGACCACTTTAGTCAAAAATTCCACTCAGGGTTTGTAGGAGGTGGGAAGGCCATCGTAAGGACCTAGACAATGTCTTTTCTGACTCTCAGGGATTGCCCTGGCTCAGGCTGTGTGATCTCCTCCTGTCTTTCCTCTTTTCTTTCCTTCTACATCACCTTCCACCTCACCACAAAGGCTCCAATTAGACTTTCTCCAACTCCTGCTCCACTTAGTCCCAATTCCAAAGAGCCTTTGATTTAGCAGGAAGCACTGTGGTTTGAAATAGTAAGGTTTGTTTATTGTAAAACATCTGCAGAGTACTGCCCAGCACTGATGTTATGCCAATAATGTCTCATGCTTTTCATTTCAGTTTATTCCTGTGTGGAACACATATCTATGATGACAGGTGAAGAGACCTCATTTTAAAGTCAGAGACATTTTTTCAAACAAAGAAACAAAATAAAAAGTGCCAGGCGACATGAGAAAAGTTCAGAGTTCAGATTCTGTACAAGTGATGCTCAACGTCCCTTTTCAATTCTGATTTTTCATGATTCTAGATCTTGGACCATGATGCCCAATTGGGAGCATAGAGCATATGCCATGGGGCAGGTGAATCTGGGTTGAACCAATCCAGCTGGGCTACATTGTCCTGGTAAGAAAGGTAAACATGTAAGAAGAAGAAAAGACCATTTTTCTCCATTTTCCTTTGAATAAACCATCAACCTTAGGACTTGGTCTGCGGTTCTATGTATCCTCATTTGTGTTACTCATAAAATCACAAGATTTGTGTGAACAGGTCTTTCTTTGAACAGTATTGACTAAGTGAAAACGTACTTGAAATTAGAAATACAAAGATAAGTGAACCAAGCCCCCCAAAGAAGGAGTTCAAGTACAAGGGAAGAAATAGACAAAAAAAAAAAATATATATATATACAACTTGGGTTCAAACCTACTCATTTCTGCATCCATGTCTCCCCTTTCCTATTCAAGTGCAGGGACAGCATAGCTTCTTCTCTGGCACCTTCACCTATGACCCTTCCCACCAGTTATCTGGTGGTTTTTAGTAACATCCGAGGCCTTTCTGTATACTGGAAATGCCTCATCTTACGGCTTTGGGGTTTGATCTTTTTTGTTCACATAATCTCTGTTTCGGTCTCCCTCTCCACATTCTTACCTCTCAGGAGCAACATGGCCTCCCTGCTTGTCCCACACAACACAGTTCTGAGGCATCCTCTGTTGCTTGAACATTCCTTTGGGTGCTACCTTCTACCCATAGTGACTGAAAATATTTCTTTCAAAGAAATCCAGTGCTCACCACAGAGAAAGTTCTGGCATGGAAAGCAAGGGGAATCTCTCTCTCTCCTCAGAAGACAAGCCGTGCTAAGGATGAGATGGGTCTTGTCAAGAGAAAAGAAACCAGCCTGGGTGGTAACAGGTAGGGAGAATTCTAGTGGGTGAGATGCGTTTCTAAGGCTCAGGGAGACCATTCCAGAAGTGCAGGGAGTTGGGAGTCGCCCTACAGGCTTGCCAGTGTTTGGGTTATGCTTCAGCCTTGATTGAGTACCGGAACCACACACAGTGCCAGCTTTCGTGAGCTCTGAGCGGAGATGGGTACACTGTGCTCCTCTGGTTGGTCTTTGGGTCTTTCACTCCCTGGGCCTGGGATGTTTCCTCATTAAAACCAGGATTTTCCTTTCCTCTAGAACTGAGGATCAGCTCCTTAGAGATGAGAACTTCACTTTGGGGGGAAAAAAAACCAGAAACAACCTCTCTTTTCAAAAGTGCCAGTGACTCCCAAAGAAAGTCACTCCCAAGTCCCTGGTGACAGAGGGTGGTTTAGTCAGCAGAAACATGGTCACACTGGGTTGTTTGGGGATAAGACAGGGCTAGAGCAGATGGCCATGTCTTCCTCCAGTGTTGCATAGGAGTCTACTTGCTACCTTCTAAGATCAATTCTTCCTCTCTTCCTCCTGCATCTCAATTCAGGACTCCAGATGTGCTCTCCCCAACATTACACAAAATTCTTGCTTAAGGCAGCCTGGATAGAAAATTCCAGAAAGGCATAATCATTATCCTCAATTAGCTGCAGGCTTGTCACATAGGGGAGGTACTAGGCTTTGTTCATTATGATGTAAACAATAGCAACAACAGATCACAGTTTCTAGAAGACAGAAACATCTTGATGGTATAAAAAGAGATTTGAGGCTAGTGCTAGAATTAAATTATTCTGAATATCAGAAATTAAGTATAATTACAGTTTCCCCATCCCTTACATCAGTTTACAGCCTTGAAATATATGGGGTTTAGACATGGGATGAATTTGAGGGCTGTGAGGAGATGTCATGAATGGGAACGGAACAATACGGAATGCTAGATACAACCACAGGGCCTGGAAGTCAACAAGGAGTGGATGGTCTGGAAAACCTGGATTCTTCTCTAGTCTACACAACCCAGTGATGCTCACATCCAATCCTAAGGAAAGGCTCTGAGGCAACATTAAAAGAACCACGATATCGAACCAGTCAAGTAATTCAAAAAGAACATAGACCACTACAAACATAAAAGGCTTCATGTCCTGGGTAGAGAAAGAATCAACATCAAGTAGACCAGAGCAGCTGGAAGCGCCCATGTGGCACAGGGTACAGACCAAGCACAAACTCAGAGATAGAGCCAGAAGCAGTGAGACATCAGGATGACTGGCCCGGGAGAAAGCCATTAGTGCTGAAGCTCTAGGATGTCTGCATGGATCCAGACGGCCACAGCTTCCCAGAGGTGGCTAGAGAGTCCTCTCACTACCACCATCACCATCAGGACCACAGTTTGCAGGCACACAGATGCAGGCCATGAAATGGTCAGCTTTTGCATTTGTGTGCTTTTTAAATATTTTTCAAAGGTCAGACTTATTCAAGTATAATTATATGCAGTACAGTTTACCACTGTTAGTTATACAGGTTAATAAGTTCTTTTGTTTTGTTTTGTTTTGTTTTGTTTTGTTTTGTTTTGTTTTGTTTTTTCAAGACAAAGTTTCTTTGTGTAGTTTTCCGCCTTTCCTGGAACTTGCTCTGTAGACTGGGCTGGCCTTGAACTCACAGAGATCCGCCTGCCTCTGCCTCCCGAGTGCTGGGATTAAAGGCGGGCACCACCATCACCCTGCAATAAATTCTTATAATTGCATAGAATTGTGAATCAAAGATGTACAATACTTCCCTCACCACCAAAATATCCTTGCACACCTCATTTTAGTTAAAACACCTTTGTCCTTAGCCCCTGGCAGCCACCAACCAGGGGTTGGTTGGTTGGTCTGTCCGTCTGTCCTATTTGCTGTCTCTTCCAGAATATATAACAAGTGAAATCATAACATATATAGTCCTTTGACCTTCTGAATCAGCTTTTTTTTCACTTAGACAATGTTTTTGAGATGTACCCATGATATCTATGTCAGTGGCTCTTTTTCTTGCTTTAATAGTATCCTCCGATATAGATATAGCATAGTTTATTCATTCACTACTTGATGAGCATTTGGGTCGCTTCCAGGTTTGATGACTATGATAGAAGACTACAAATGCCAGCCTGGATATATGTTGATCTTGTACAACCGGTAGAAAAGGAATTTCCAGTGTGTGGTCACGTTGTCCGACTCTCTATGACAATGTCAAACTGTTTTCCAAAGCCGCTGGGCCATTTGACAAACCAATGTGTCTAGTTATCACAATGGCCTTATTTTTACTCAGAGCCATTCAGTCTGAAGACGCTAACCTGTGTGGCGCTAATGTCTAGGAATCCAGAACTGTACAGCAGTAATAGTCACCTCAGGAAATGGTGACTTTCCTGACTCCATGGAAGTCTAAGTGATGCTGGGCAGCTGCCACTCAGAGGTTGATAGACGGCTAGATGTGCCCCTCTAGATTCCCTCCAGCTCTTGTTTCTGCGATGCTATGAACATGTGCGTCATTCTGTCTAGCATTCCCAGCCCCACCCTCCCACACTTCTGTTCCCTTGGCTCAGGACAGAGATGGGTAGGTCTCGGTGTCTGACACCTTTATCAGTTTGACTGATGTGTTTGCCCAAGTCTATATTTTTCATGCAGTCAGTGGGATCTCTTAGCCGTTCTTTCAAAGCTGTAGCGAAGTGATGGACCACCCACCTCCTGCTTCAGAGTCACCTGTTGACCTCCTTAGGACAGTAGCTATTTCATTCCGCCTCTCTCTGGTTCAGCCTTCCCTTAGGAGGATAGTCATACTCAGCCCTTGAAATCCTGCAGAAGGGCCTAGGGAAAAGAATAATTGAGCAAGCAGCGCTGGCCATCACAACTAGAAAGCCCACTTACCCTCTCCTCTTGGCCATGGGTTCTGGCGTCTAGGGGATCTGAATCTGGATTCCACGCTGCTACTAGTTGTATGACCCTGAGCAAGTCACTTAAGCCTCTTTGAACCCTGGTCACAAGGGCATTCTCTGAAAAAAATCTTCATTGTAGGCAAAGCACCCAAATGCCAAGTGGCATATGGCACCCTTGGGGAGCACTATTTCCATCTCCACTGTCCCTGGACCTACAGTCTCACACAACAAATATGGAGTCACTGGTCACCTCAGACTAGTACTAAGAAATAATACTAGACATAGAGCAGAAACTAGGCTCCAAGTAGGGGAGGGTGTGACAGGGTGACACAGAGGGAGTGACCCATGGCTAGCTCTGAGGAGACTGTCCTCTCATGGTGAAGATGACTCTAGATTCCAAATTTGGAACTGAGGTCTGGGTCCAAAATATCTTTTCCGACCAAAAATTTTACATAACCCCATCTCTTGGTTGACTTCTCCCATTTATTTTGAGCCCAAGGTAGGGGGGATTTTCTCCCAAATTCTTTGGGCACATTAGCAACAGCAGTGTTAAGACAGCTGTGAAGCTCTGAGATGGTTTTCCTCATAACTCAGAAATAGTAAGAGGACATAACTGGTCTCTGTCATTACGTCTTTGCTGTAACATAGTAACTGATTTTTTATTTTATTTATTTATATTTTTATGTATGAGTGCTCTGCATGTATACATGCATGCCTGAAGAGGGCATTAGATCTTATTACAGATGGTTGTGAGCCACCATGTGGGTGCTGGGAATTGAACTCAGGACCTCTGGAAGAGCAGCCAGTGCTCTTAACTACTGAGCCATCTCTCCAGTTACACAGCATCTTTTGGCCTTTGGCAGCTTTTAATACCTATGGTCTTGAATTCTACAGAGATTTTCTTAGACCAGACTTTCACCACCAATGAGACCATGAAAAAGACAAAGTCAATATGCTCTCACCTTGAGAAATGACTGGAAACAAGGTTCTCAAGCGGCACAGACCGCTTTCCTACTCCAACCTCATCCCTCTTACCAGTCACCCTCCCCTCCCCTAGATTTGGGGGGCAAAGTCAGTTCCTTCATTCAGAAATGTAGTAGACCAGGACAGTGGGTCCCAACTAAGACAGGCGCTACGAAGAAGCCATGATCTGAGTGAGTAGTGGATGACTGCCTGGTGGCCTCGACATATCCGGGATCTGTGAGTGAAACTGAGGTTAGATGAAGAATAAGAGCAGGAGCCTTCCTCTAGGACTTAGATCCCAGCCCTGTCGTGCTCAAGGCAAATAAACTTAGGAAACTGGTGACATCTCCTGACTCAATGTCCTGACCCTTCATTTATAAAATAAGCTAACAGTACTCCCTCCCAAGACGATTTGAATGAATCTACATGGAAGATCTTCTAGACACTGGATAAACCACAGGCACCTTTACTGTTGCTGTTTTTTTTTCTTACTTTAAGGATTGAAATTGTACCACCAGTTTCACACAGCAGATTCCCTGATGTGTGACCAGAAAGAATATTGAGCTCATCAGCAGGGCTCTCTGCTTTGTTCCTTAAGATCTGAATGGGGTATAAACAAGTTCTCTACTTTCATCAACTTCATCCTTGGAGGACAGCCTCAGAGTGATGGACGAGTTAGAACAGAAACCATTCCAACACTACCTTTGATCTACTTGACCTTAGAAAAGCTTCCTTAAGGGAACATCAATGTGGGTGGCTAATTTGCCATGACCATTATGCACTTTGGGTTATAGATATCACTTCTCTGGATTGTCCAAATGTTTCTTCACCTTCCCCTACCCACCCCAAATCATGGAAAATAAAGAGTTGGCCTTGAACATCATGTTCCACCTCTGCTTGCAACTCACAGGCGATACCTGCTTGTGGAACAAACAGAGGAGTTCAGTTTCCAAGGTTGTCAATCTGGGAGTCCATCCCCTTTCTGAAAAGATTGGAAACAGCGTCTCTACAACTCAGAGCTAAGCATGAAGGCCTTGGCCTCTGCAGAGGCTCTCATATTTCAAACTTGATGGAAATCCCTCGCATGAAGGGCTTGAGAGACACGGCTCAGGTCGCTTTGTTCCTGCTGTGGGAATCTGGAGGGAGACAGGGCTGCAGAGATTCCAGCCTTAGATGCTGTCCCAGCCAGCAAGCTGCCCAGCAGTACATGTTGCTACTTCTCTCTAGGCAGGTGCCCCCTTTTTCCTGACTCTTCAGCCCAGCTCTGCTTCCACTCACCACTTCAGAAACCAAGCTGAACTCTTTCTTCAGGTTACCAGAGCTGACCCAGGTAGAATTTGAGTGAAAGAAAGGAAGGGGGAGAAGGGGATACACAGGTGGACTAGAGAAATGGCTCAGTGGTCAAGAGCACTTGCTGTTCATGCAGAAGACCCAGGTTCGATTCCCTGCACCCACGTGGTAGGTCAGTCATAATTGCTTTTAACTCCAGTTCCAAGGGATCTAACCCCCTCTACTGGCCTATTCATGTACTGCATACAGATGGTACATAAACACATATACAGGCAAACATTCACATACATATAATAAACATTTTAAAATCTTTTAAGAAAAAAACAGAGGCTAGGCATAATTTAGAAAGATTTCAGGGAGTGCATGGTTTCTAGTTTCATGGTTCTAGGATCATTTTACAAAGACCTTGGTGGTCTGGCATCTCCTGATAGACTCAAGGTGGAATAAAGATGATATTCAGTAGCACTATGTGGGAGGGCACTTGGGATAGGCTCAGATATGAGACTCAGACCTATGGACGTGCTTCCAGAATATTGAGGATGCATCTTCAGACCTGACCACCATAAACAAACTAAAGAGAGACTGAACAGAGTGAGGTCATGAGAATATGCCGTTCCCCTCAAAGCACACCCAGGGTGAACTCCACCTCACCACTTCTAGACATGTGACTAAACAATCCCTTTCAAGCCTGTCACCTGATGATTAAATCACTGTGGTCTCTCAGTCACAAAAGCTGCCACCATATAGTCATTTTGTCCACGTCCTATTGAGTAAGAAATGGATCTGGACCGTTAACTGAGGTCTTTCTCATCCACGCTTCCATATGATCTCCATGTTGTCCTCTACATGCCTCTTCTCCTAGGCCAAGTTCATTAGAAACTCCGGGGGCAAAGGAATGAAAAGGAGCCGGGAAGAGGACTCAGTGGGTAAGCCCCTGCCAAGCAATCTTGATGACCTGAGTTCAGAACCCAAGTCAAAAGCCAGATCTGGTAGTGTGCATCTTGCTTCCCGGCACCCCTATGGCAGGATGGCGGGCAGACACAGGAGAATCGCATGGGAAGTTTATGGGGCAGCTAATCCAAAGCACACAGTGTACAGGGAGAAACAGGAGACTCTGCCTCTAGCAAGGTAGGAGGTGAGAACCAACTCCTAAAAGTTGTCCTCTAACCTCACATGCATGACCACAGTCACACATACATTCATACATGCACACACATGCATACATGCATATACACACATACACGTGCATCATATATGCACACACATGCCGTAACATACACAAAGGAAAGGAAAAAATTTTTTTTCAATAACAAAGTTGCGGAGAATTGCTCTAGGTGTTGGGGCCACAGTGTGAAAGATGATAAAGGGTACAGCTGAGTAGGAAGTGGGTTTTATGAACACAGTAGGACTAGATTGAAGAAAGAAGGCGAGTGAGTAAGAGCCACACTATGCTCAGGAGCATTAGTGAGGGCATCCCCCACCGCCCACCCCCCTGGAGCCAGGGAGCATACTGAGAAGCTGTATCCATTTGATTTTGTCATGTGTGACTTTCTACAAGACCTCTAACTTAGCAGGTGCCATGTCCAAGTCTTGTTGGACAAAGGGCAGAGCTTAAACACATGTCCTTCTCCATGGCTGAGGTAACTGAGACTCAGAAAGCTCACAGGCAACCGCTCTTCCATGTCTCCTCCCCCTAGACCTGATGAGAACAGACTAATCAGAGGTTTGAGAGGCTGAAGGTGCCACGCCTTTCATGGAAGGTGCCATGTGCTCTCCCTGAGGAGGGGAAAGCTATGAGGGAAAGCTGAATCCACATCGTCTGCACACAGTCTGGGACCCTGAGCCAGACATGGCCAAATTCTATTTCTACTCCCATCTGGAGAGAAGTCAGTCGTGCTGACAAACTAAGGTGAGCCCATTCTTATCACATAAAGATGTCGCTCACCACAAGAAAATTCCCAGAGTCGACTCGCAATAGTCTGTTTCCATGACAGGAGACCTGAGAGAAGCAATTAAAAAGAAAGATTTATTTCCGCTCACAGTTTCAGAGTTTCAATCCCGGGTCCTCTGGCTTCTTTACTTCTGGGCTGTGGGGATACAGAGCATTATAGTTAGCGGGGTGGGGAGGAACAAATTGCTCACATCCTGGCGGCTCAGAAGGGAGGTAGAGAAAAGAGACACAAGATAGATCCTTCAAAGGCACAGCCCTCTGTTACCTACCTCCTCCAACCAACCCCAACACCTGATGCGCCAGTCCCTCTTAACAATGCCAGCAAATCATACATCCGTGGAAAAGCCTATTCATGAAGTCACAGGCCTCAGTATCCATTCCCAAAGTCCCATCTCTGAATACTATTTGCTTCAGGGAGCAAGCCTCTTGACACACGGGCCTTTGGGGGAAGGCACTTCATTTTTAAACTGTATGAGAAGGACATCGCTCATAATGCAGAGCTTTTATGGAGCCTACTTAGAGTTGGGAGAACAGAAGAGAATTGGAGCCCCCAGTGACAACTTCTCTGGAATGAAGAGAAAGAGAAGGATTAAATATATACATTTTGGTTGCAAATCCAACTTTGTACAGTGAAAATATTAAGATCTTTAGAGATGTATCCATCAGGGTTCTTGATGGCAAACAATAAAACAATAGAAGTGATCAAAAGGTCATTCTTAGTCATTTCTTGCTCAAAACAGGAATAAAAAGGAGCAAGAGGTCGATCACAGAATCAACAGGAAGGATGGATAGCCTCACTCTTAAAGGAAGAGAAGCTAAGTGTAAGTCTGAGGAGCTGTCTGCTCAGGATGCCAGCCCCACTACCACTTGACCTGGGACATCAATGACAGCACCTGCATCACATTAGACCTGGATTCTGAGAGACTTTGCCAGCAGGGCGAGTCTTCTGCAGTTCCTGATCCTTGTCAACACCAGTGAGACTCAAAGCCCTCTGGGAGCAGCTGACAGTCACAAATAATGGGTGGTGACCACGGCCCAGGCTCCAAGCATCCAGAAGAACAACATCCAACCAGGAGCACCCTAGTTGGCTCACATGTTGTTGAATTCCGGCATAAGAGAGATGAGGGTGATGGACTGCCATCAACACTCATGTCTCCAGCCCTTTCTTTTTCTTAATCCTTCTGCCTCTCTGCAGGGATACAACCAATCCACCCTGCCAGGAGGTGTCTTTGCTTTTCAAAATTGTGAGACTAAAAATTCTACCAGATACTGATCATCTACAGTCACACCTCATGACTTTTAGAGACAATAAGGGTTTCTTCCTTGTGTCTTTCTGTTCTCTTCAACACAGGGATCCCAAGGTAGACACTTCCCCTGCGGCAGCCACCTGGTCAATCTTTTTGGGCAATCTGGAGGACTGAGACTCCGTCTGATCCTTCTCACCTCACCTTCTTTATGGTGTACCATCCTGTTCACCTGTCCTAATCCTTCAAACTCTTTACCCTAACTTCTCATACATATGTACATACGTGTATGCATACACACACATACGCACACATCACACATGCATACACATGCCATAACACACACAAAGGAAAGAAAAAAATAGCCCCATCCCACTCTTGGCCTCACAGCCAAAGCCCTAAGGAAGCCTAGAATTGTAATGAGTGCCCTGACAGTGGATCTGCATGATGCTTCGGGGCCAGGGGAACTGGAGGACCCACTCCATCCACCTTCTAGCCTGGAAATTCCATACCAGTGCATCTCCCTGTTTTTAATAACATAACCCAGCTGCTCTGGTAAACATGCCTAACTAAGCCCCAAACCAAAATGCCCCATCCTTGGCCCCATGCCTTCACCCGCCAGAACAAGTCTTTCTGGGCTGGCCGGAAGATTCTGGATCTCAGAACAGAAGTTTCTCAGTGCTCCGGGCTGTGAGTGCTGACTCATTTCTCACTGACAAGTTAAACCCCCTTTGGGAGAGAGAGCTACAGGTGCCCCCAAACTCAACTCCCAAAGCCCTGGAGGGATTGAGCTCAGAGGGAGCCAGGGAAATGCAGATGGGATGGCAGGGTTGGGAGGGAGGGAGGGAGGGAGGGAGCCTGGGGACAGGAAGAGAGCTCCTGCCCCTGGGGTGGTTTCCAAGACTGATTTCTTCCAGCCAGACAAATGGGATGCATACAGCTGCCTCCCTGATGGGATTTCAATGTCCACTCCCTCCCCAACACTGCAGCTGGGAAGCACAACCAGCCACACAGACTGAAACCAGAGCTAAGAATCCCTCCTGAGTTTTCCTTCAACCCAAAATAAGTAGAAACGTTGTCAACAAAAACAGAAGAAAATAATATGGCTGCCGCTATTCAAAGTTCACTATATTGCTTAAAACCATCATTTGTCTTTACACTGATAGAATCCTAGGAGAAAGTTCAGTTTAAAGACAGAGAAAGGGAGGATGAGACAGCGGTGGGATTGTCATGTGGGTGCTCTTTTATTTTATCTTACTTAGGATCTTCAGACAGACTCTTACTCTGTACCCTAGGCTGGTCTAGAACTCACTATAGCCCAGAATGGCCTAAAACTCATGCAATCAATACTCTTATCTCGGTTTCTCAGAGTGCTGAGATTTCATATATGAGCCAGTACACCAAGCTATCCGAGTACTGTTAACATCTCACTTTCAAAATGGTCTTGAGTCTACGCAAGATCCGCATGAGCCAGGGAGCTGGCTCAGCAGGTAAAGGTGCTGTCTCCAAACTGGATGGCTTACATTTAATCCCCAAGGCAAGTTGTCCTCTGACCTCCACATGCACGCCATGGATTACATATCCATACTTACACACACACACACACACACACACTCACACACACATAAAAATACTTGTAAGATAAGTATATAAAGTTATAAAAGAGGCAATATCTACTTACTGTAGTAAAACATCAAAATGAAACTAAATTTTCAAAGATTCTCCTTCATAAGTTGTTCATTAACTCCAGACGTCATAAAAACAGAATCGTCTATTTTGGAATTCTTTTTGTTCTCAGTTGGACCAGTATCAACTAATCTAGCTGATTATTTTAAGTGGTTATGCATTTTATCACCATGTGGATCGTCTATCAGCTGTTCAGAAAAACATCATTATGAAATATTGTCATGTTTCCAACTTTTAGTGTTATCAACAGTGCTCTGATAAAGCTCCCTGTTGTACATTCACAACTATGTGAATTTGTTCGATCATTTCTTTAGGTCATATCCCTAGACATAAAATTACCATATAATATTTGTTAGTTTTGACATATAGCCCACCACCCACATCCATGAGCTCATACCTGTGGATTCAACCAACTACATGTTGAAATTTCAGTAATGCTTACAATGGACACATCTTTTTTTTTCTCTAGTGATTAAGCAAGATAGTGTACCAACCGTGCATAGAACCCTCACACTGTGTCAAGATTACGAGTGGTATAGAGATGATTCAAACTATGTAGGAGCAGATAAGTAAGCTATACAGAAACACGGTGGCATCTTATATCAGGGGCTTGAGCACCCATTGATTTTGGTATCTGTGTGAATCTGAGAATCAATCTTCTGCAGGTACCAAAGGACTTCTGAGAACGTCAAATTTCCTTCCCTTAGTCAGACCAAATTACACTCTCACCAAGCCATGGGTACTTGCTCCCTACACTCTCACTAATTTTAATTAGTTATATCCAAGCTTATTTAATAACTGGTTTTATTTTCTTTGATAAAGTATCATGAGAATTTCTGCCGGGCGGTGGTGGCGCACGCCTTTAATCCCAGCACTCGGGAGGCAGAGCCAGGCGGATCTCTGTGAGTTCGAGGCCAGCCTGGGCTACCAAGTGAGTTCCAGGAAAGGCGCAAAGCTACACAGAGAAACCCTGTCTCGAAAAACCAAAAAAAAAAAAAAAAAAAAAAAAGTATCATGAGAATTTCATCTCTTTGATTGCATTTATGAGTTAAGATCAGAGTTCATCATTATCCATTTTGAAGAGAGGAAGTAGTGGGAAAGAGATGGGAATCAATCACAGAGCCACTGGATCAAAAACAGAAAGTGATGTGGAAAGACCAAGACTTTCCCAAGGGAAAGAAAAGAGGCTTTGGAAGCCAACTTTGGATCAATTTCCTGTGCCTTTGGACCAAGAACTCTTTTCATTCTATCCACAGTGAAACAAGGACCTGTGTCACTGGGTAGACCTGTAAAGTTCATTGTTAAGGTCCAGTGCTCTCAATGAAGGTTGACTTCCACAGTGTTGTGTTCACAGAAACTGCAAAAGATGCTCATGAGGATGAGACTGGGTTGTTCCCTCACTATCCCAACAGAGGACTCAACCCTCCTCACTGACCAACATCTCTGTTAAACACCAGAGCCCCCAACCCCCAAAACAATGGCCAACCAATCCCACGTGGAAAAATGGAGCTGTGTTAGAAGCATTCTCTAAACTTTTCTTTCTTTTGCCCTTCATACACATACCCTCTTTAAATTCTCACAACACACTCTTTGGGTAGATGTTATTATTTTTCCCACCCCAAGGCTGAATGAACTGAAGCTTGGACCCCTGAGGCAAAGCCAAAACTTGATTCCCTGTTCTCTAATTCCAACCCCGCATGTACCCTCCATGTAGTCACTGCTAGCTGCTACTCAGGGGACAGCAGGGGGGTCCAGCCTTCCTCCTACTGTGCCAGATAAACAAGGCTGACATTAAGTTAACAATGTGAGGGGTCCCTTACAAATTCTGAGCACAGTTTAAGGATTCCATAGGGGAGCAAATCCCAAGACTTACAGGATTTCTGAGAAGCACTGAGCAGTCAAACCCTTTTAGACAAATAAAACATGAATAACCCCAGTCTGTTCCTCCCTGGAAAGCTCTGCCCCAGACCTGTACAGCTTGGGGTGAGCGCCTTAGAAAAACACTCAGTGACGCTAAGTGTTAGACACCAGATATTTGGTTTCTTTTCCCCAACAGCTTTCCAACCAGGATGCGACAGGGAGGTCATGGTCCCCAGATGTTGCTGAAGCAGGAACATTGGAGCCTGTATTTGGCCAGAGGAGGCCTCCCACTCCTACCACAGCCGTAGTGCACTCTCTGAAAATCCTATGTGCTCCCATCCAGGGCTTCCGGTGGCCCATCTGCCTGGACAGCGGGGCTGTCTGGGAGGGGGTGGGGGATGGACGTGAGACACAGATCATCTGGTCCTGTTTGTGGGGGCTGAGTGGAGTCTGGTATGCTGGTCTGAGGGCTGCTGTCTGAAACATCAAAGTGGTGAAAAGAATTAAACAAATAAGCTGCTTTGAGATGCTCTCTGAGGTGGACGAGCTCTCATTTCTAAAAAGCTGGTAGAATTCTGTCACCCTGTGCGCTCCTCTACACCGCTGGGTTATCTGCCTCTAGTAGAGCCTCTGGTAGAATCGGAAGTACTTTTATGGTGTTTCCAAGCCTCCTTCTTCTCAGGTCCCTTACCCATTTGAACTACTTTGAAATGGCCATAAAAACCTTAGCTCTAACTCCCACAATGACAATGTCACACCACCTCCTGGGCTCTTCTCAGATCAGCCTACATCATAGACCAGCCCTACTGCCCTCTGAATTACCTCAGCATCCCCAATTCTAGGAACCTTCTCAGATTCCTCCATGATCCTGACCACTCACTTCCCTACCACCATCACTGCGCACCTAGCTCACCCGTCAGGACTGGCACTGAGCACTGTGTGCCAAAGCCACATTTTCAAAACCGCAGTAGTATGCAACATTGTGGAGAAACGCAGTCACTCTGTGACTGAAGTCAAGCTCAGAATTCTCATCTGCTTCACACACCGTGGATTATCTTCACTTACCAAATGGCATCCTTCCACAAGGTTCCAAGACCCTCTCCACTCTCCTAAGAACTTAGAGGTCCTCTTTAGGTCTCCATAACACTTAAGGCCTTAACTATAAATATTCCCATTTTACAGAAGGGGTAAATAGAGGTTTAGAAGGATCGAGTAGTTTGCCTAAGTTAATACCACTGACCGGAATGAGCATACTGGGAGTCTATCTGAGATATGTTAATAACCCAGAGCTCTCTAGGCATGGCCAACTTGCAGCCCTAAGGTTCTATCTATCCAGGACAGCTATGAATATAGCTCAACTATGTTTTTAGGTGGCAACAGTCTATCACAATGTCAAAAGGTTAGACACCACTGTTAGCAGACATGGCCTCTGATGCAAGGACTAATTTACAACTACAGAGTTGGCCAGTCGGGTTGACAAACCGGAAGCAAGGGCTGGCAGAATGGCTCATCAAGAAGCGCACTTGCTGAGCAAGCCTGGTCCCAGAACCTATAGGTAAAAGTGGAAGAAGAGAACTGAGTCCACAAAGCTGTGCTCTGACCTCCGCACTCATGTCATGGTACAGACACACCACACACACACACACACACACACACACACACACACACACACACACACAAACACACACACACACACACACACACACACCATACAGTCACAATACAACAATAATAATTTTTAAAGAAAAGAAAAAACAAAAAAAAAAAAAACAGAAACAAGGAGAGTACACACAAGGCAAGGAGGAAGAGAGACGTGACCTAAGAAGGTACCTTCTTGTCAGTGTAACTAGAAATTTTTCATTACAGGCATGTGACAGTTCCTAAACAGAAAAACTGTAAGAGAAGAAAGAATAACTCAAGTTCAAAAAAGCATCTCCAAAGCTACTGTGTCTAAACCCCTACCTCCAGAGGAGCCTCCTTCCCACCATGAGACTGAGGAGAACAGTTTCGCAGGAACCACAAAATATGAAACCCCATGCCAATGCCATTAAGCCCTCCCCAAGGTTCCCTGCCATGAAGTCCCCCTGTCTCCAGCTGGCCCTAGGGACAGCAGGATGCAGCATGGCTTGCTGGGCAGCTGGGCTCACAGTACAGTGCTTTGCTTTCCAGCTGCTCTTAGCCTTGACCTCGGCCATGCTGTGGTTTCAGCGGGAAAGCCCCTGTCCCCTACACTGAGCCTTAAGTGAATGATAAATCCTATAAGCTCTCTCATCCAAACCTGCATTGGGACTGAAATCATGGGTGTGGATGCCCCTGGCTGTTCCTGGCAAAGGGTGGAGCTGGGTTCCTGCACACAGATTTGCTCCGAGCTCCACAGAGCTCCAAGTTCCAGAAAGCTGAGACCTCTCTAGCTGGGAAGACTCCCGCTGTTCAAGCCAAGGCTGGTCTGTTCCCGGGGCCTTGTCAGGGTGGATAGGACACCATAACCAGAAGGCAAGAGACCTGGGGCTCTTAGCCCAGGCTAGTCACAAAACAGCTGTGGGGTCTTGAACAAGTCTCTAACCTCTGCCAGGTGTCAGCTCCCTCAACTTCTGGAGACACATCTGGCAGAACACGCGGCAATATGAGTGTGCGGGCACAGCCAGCTTCCTGCCTGGAGGATGCTGGGATTGATAGATGAGCAGCAGAGGAACATTATGTCCCTGCTTTCTGGGAAAGTCTAGAGAGCAAAAGTGCTGCCTCGGCGTCTCCATACACTCAGCCCTACTCCTAAGAAGGCACGTTCTTCTTTCTATACAGAGAATAGAAAATATCTACCCCAGAGAGAGTCATCTGAGAACAGCAGGGAAGGTGGATGTGCAGGATTTTCTAAACCTCAGTTTCTCCATCTCTAAGATGGAAATGTTCATTGTTTCACCTGGTGGGTGGTGGCTCATGTATGCTGTAGGCATAGTCCTTTAAAAAAAAAAAAGTGATGGCTAGAGGTGTCCCAGGAGATCCTGGCTTTCAAGCTCTCTCTGCCTTGCTTCTTCGTCCTCTCCTTCCATCCCAGACACTAAAAATGTATCTCGTAGGTCTGGTCCTGGGTATGCCTCTCCTGTGACCACTTCTTAGAAAAGAGCGACTTTCTTGAGTCTCTGGAGAGGAGAGTCAGGGCTTGTATCGCCTCCAAACTGAGGCGCTGTGTGTGAATGGCTGCTGGAGAGACCTAGACAAAAGAACAGGACCCCTGGGACACATGCCATGCCCCTAGCATCTGACAGAGGATAGTGAGGTTTTGAAGCCCTGTGGAGCACACACGGGTGTTGTCACCAGCATCTGCTCCCCCCCCCATTGTCATCTGTATCACTTAACACATGAGAGGTGTGGTTTGAGCTAGTTGCCCTGAGCTTAGGTGAGGGCAGGCTATATCTAATACCCAGAGACAGCCGATCGCATTGTAGACAGTAGCTTATATTTCTGCTTAGAGTCATAAAGTAAGCACCCCCTCACTCTTTATGCCCTTATTCTTCAACCAGCTAACCTGCAATTGGAGAGACACAGAGTCCATCATAGAAATGGGAAAGGTCACCATCCCAAGCCATTGTCAGGCTATAAGACCCCAACACTCTCACTTCTTTGGTGGAGGACACACTTTCTGGAGAGAAGCGACTTGCTAAGGTTGTGCAGGTAGACCAGGAAACCCCACAGGGATACAGCAGAGTGGAGTCCTCCACATCATCCCTGGGGAGGAAGTCAGCCACAAAGACCAGGGAGGCTTTGGAGAGCACAGGTAGTGTCAGCTGGATCTCAAGGCCACCATAGAGGTTGGATGAATGGTTTGCCAGTCGTTGTGGTTGCCTGTCACTTGGGGGGCGGGGGGTTCTCATGTTCCTTTGTCAGCTGGAGCAGTCCATCCATTCTCAAAACTGGCTCAAGAAGCAGATGAGAATGTATCTTGAAAACCATTGACACCTGCTCACCCTCCTGCGGCCCTTATTCTAAGGCTCTGAGTCAGCGGCTGGGTCTAAAGAACAGAGGGGAGAGTTGAGGTCTCGGGGCGGGGGCATTCTATCAGCAAAGAGGCCCAGAGTGCCAGTCTAATCCATGGCATTCAGACAGCCAAGGCTGTATCTAAGCGGCTTTGGTTTTAAAAGATTAGGAGGCAAGCGCTGGCGTGGAGAAAAGGGAAGGCGGCAGCAATGTTACCCACAGTACCACACTGCCCTCTGCAGGTCAGCCGGGAGAAGGCATGGAAGGCAGTTTAGCCCGTAAGATGCTGTGCAGAGCCAGGGTCCCCTACCTCCGTATGGCCAACTGCTCCCATCCTTGGCAATCCATTCTGTGTCTTCAAGTGCCCAGCCCCAACAGTCCCCCTGCCTCAGTGCCTGTCGCTTTGCAGGGTGCCAGCCTTGACACCTCTTGTTTCTCATTCTAAAGCCAATGCTTCAAACAGGGCACTCAAGATATCCTGCCTGACTCACTTTACCTTCTCTGCACTAGCATAAGATAACATAGCTAAACTTGGGGACATTTTTCAGATCTTAAAGAAAGTCCCCAGGCTGAAGGAGGCATGTTCTGCCTTGCGTTGAGGGATAAGCAGCAGCCCTGAGTGTCTCAGGGACATGGATCCAAGGTCCTGTCACTGGCAGAAGCATCATCAGCTCAACACCAACCTAGGAACAAGAAAGCAGGGGACAGAACCTGTCCCCTGCACCCTCCCTCCTGGTCACAGACCTTCTCCCATGTTCCCATGCTCCATCTCCCAGCTGTATAGTTCAGAGCAGGACATCCTGCGGCACCCTGCATCCCGCTGACCAGCTTCCAGGCACGGGCTCAGCTCAGGCCATGGTTTTCCCGAGCCCCTGTGCAGACCCAGGAGCCACTGCAGCTGGCAGGGCCATGTGACCAGAGTGATTCACACACTGCCACCCTGACCAGCTTCTCTCTCTCTCTCTCTCTCTCTCTCTCTCTCTCTCTCTCTCTCTCTCTCTCTCTCTCCATCACAAAAGTCTCAATACAGAGCAGCATTGTTCCCAGGGTCAGGAGGGGCTGGAGGCTGAGGGGAACTGGGAGAGCTAGCCTGGAAAGAGGTAGTTTGCCAACCACCATATGCACCTCACGCGGGCCAAGACCACTTCCTGCCTGGCTCCGGCTGCAGAGCTCAAGTTTATGTCTCCATCCCCGAGAAGCCACTGGGGCTTGGGCTGTTGGCCTCTCTCATTTTCCGCTCTCTGCCTGCCCGTGCATTGCTTTGAGAACTGGGCACGTGCTGTTCTTCCTTTCTTCTCCAAGGCCGTCTTCTTCAGAGATCGTCTTCTTCAGAGACCGGATGAGAAATCAAAGTTCTTCGAACGTTGTCCTTTCTCTTCCGTTCCCAACACCTAACCAAACACAGAACTCAGGTAAACAGCCATGATGGGTAGAAGCAGGCAAGGCCCCGCCCAGCGGGGTGATGAGGGGATGGAAAGGAAGCGGTGGAGGTCTTGTTGGGGCATGATGGAGGCACACGGTCAATGTTGGTACAGTGAAGAAATGAGGAAATTCCTCCAGCTTTCTGGAGTCCGTGATTATGAAAATCTTCAGCTGTGGATTGTTGGGAATAAATCTCAATAAACACTGAGGACTAGAAAGGCTGTGGGAGGCCAGTGGTCTCTTTCACTCAAGGAGCTGCTCTTTGTCTCCAGCAGGCCAGAGACCGGCAAGTCCATCTGCATCTGTGCCAAGCAGCTCGACTCCTGCGAAAGCGCTCTGGACATCAGCTCCAAACCCTACCCCTGGCACCAAACTCTAAAGGGGGCCACCCTCCTCCACTCTTCCTGGTACCCATGCCCTTTATGCGTAGTCTAGACATTCTGGTCTTATGTTACAGCTTGCTTAGACAAAGTGTGATGTCATATCACTATCGAACTTAGCTTGACGGGACTTCTGGTTCCCACCCCCACTCCCCAGCTCAACCCCACCCCCTCTTAAGAAGATGAACAAACAAGGAGACCTGGTTCCTCCCAGCTTCTGCCACCTGAGAGCAGGTGAGCCCAAGCCACCTGGCAACCGGCTGCAGACAAACGACGGAAGCCCCGCCCAGGGCTGTAGAACCACACAGCCGAGCCCTGTCCAGGTTGCCAACTCTCAGAATTGCAGGCTAAATACATGATTAGTGCTTTAGTCGGTTAATGTGTGGGTATTTACCTATGCAAACAAGAAAAAAAAAAAGGAAGTGATACACTCCATCCCAGCCCGTACAGCTCTGCTGAATCCAGAAGAGTCTGGTTGCTCCACGTGGGGACAGTCCTTCAAATAGGAAAGTAATTCTCTATGTCTCTAAGCACCAGTATGGCTCCTGGGGAAGTCATCCAGACTAGTCCCCTCCTTGCAGGAAAAAGTAGCGCACCCTGGCAGCCTTTACCACTTCCCACCACTTAGTGCCTGCCCCAGGAGTGATATCAGAAGAGCCAGTGTCAGCATCCTCCGGTGACATCCTGTCCACTCACAGGGCACTCTGACCATCAGTCCATTCTTTCAGCACATCTAATTTCAAGTTGAGGGAAATGGAAAGACTGAGTTGGGGGGGGCACTTAAAAGCACCATAAAAACACTGAAATCGATTAATCCTTAAAGCCACTTTCTGACCCAAATCCGAACTGCCCACAAAAGTCTCCCAAACAAACGTGGTTAAGCAGGCTTCCCTTGGAGGACTGCCCCGTGGCCAGAACAGGGGAGGAGCCAGGGGCTGGCTTCCGGGATCCGCCACGTGGAGTCAACACAGCACGCTGAACTTGGGTTTGGGGTCTGAAGGGGAAGGTCACCCGCCCCACCACAGGAGACAGAACCGACCAGAGGCAGCACTCCTCGGAACCAGGCCCAGCGGGAGGCAGTGTGGTGGCGAGAGGCTGCCACCACTGAGGCTCTCTGGCCAATGGCCATGCGTTAGCCTGCCAGTTTCGTAGGAGCCCTCGCAGCCTGGCTTCCTGTTTTCCCTCTGCGGACCCTGTGTGGCACGGCACAATTATTCCCAGAGACGTTCTCAAAATGGACTCGGCGTCCAGTTTTCTTTCCCTAATAACAGTGCGTGGGGGAAATGGGGGTGAGGGAGACAGGGAGACGGGAAAAACTCCAAACCTCGGGAAAGGATGAAAAAAACACTCCTAAATTCAGTTTTTACATGAGAAAAATCAAGATCATCAGTTTACAGTCCACACTGCACTACCTGAGCGGGTCCCCTCCCCCAGGCTGCACCGTGGAGGCTGAGGAGGCTGAGGTGCACCTTGAGGCTTTCCGGGGGGCTGAAGACTTTGAAATTCCCCTCCCTGGAAGCCTAGAACTCATGGGCAAGGGATGGTGGCAAGGTCAAGCGGCCAGTGGCACGGGCCTGGAACGCTGCCCTCTGCCGTCCATTATTTCTCAACCACACAAATGGCTTTGGCAGGGCTCAATGCAGAACAAAGAACAACTCTCCCAGGCTCTCCTGTCCTCTTCTGGGTAGATTCCTCAGGCCTCATCCCCAGACTCATGAAAGAATTGGTGATCATGACAGAAGGTAGAGGTCCAGCGGGTACATAGTTCATACATCGTCATTAATGTGTCTTGCTTTTAGACTGGGTGTTGAAAGGTTAAGGTGTATCTGTGGGTAGGGACGGAAGGGCAGAAGGAACGGGGGGAGATAACCCAGTCAGAAAAGTGCTTACCTTGCAGACACGGGGAACCTGTGTTTGATCCCCAGAACCTCCATATACAAAAAGGCCAGGTGTGGTGGCTCATATTTGCAACCCCATCCAGGAGAGGTGGAGGCAGGAGGATCCCTGGGACTCATCGGCTAGCCAGCCAGCCAACCCAAACTACTATATGAAGTCCAAGCCAGTAAGAGACTCAGTCTCAAAAAAAAAAAATGTGGCTTAGGACTGAGTGAGGAGCAACACCCAAGGTTGTCCTCTGGCCTCCATACTCACACACACACACACACACACACACACACACACACACACACGCACACACGCGTGCACATTCACACCACACATGTCTATGTTTGACTAGCCTGAGTTAGTCCAGGCTTTTCCTATGAGTGTGTATGCTAACCTTGGTAGTTTGGGTAGTTTGGAGTTGCCGGCGATGGGTGAGCATGGGTTTACATAAACAAATGTCTGTAACCTGTAAATTCAGTATAAATATCTCTGTGAGCCCGGGCGGGGGGTGGGGGGGGACACGACACATTCGTACTTGTTGGCTGAACTGGGCGTGAAGTTGGAGTTTCTACGTGTGTGTAGTGCAAGCACAAGCATACTTCAGACATGTTTTGCCCCGATGTGGATACGGTCTGTGTTCAGGTTGGGGCAACAAGGATGCCCATCAGGTGTAGGCACGCATCCTGCCAGTGACAGGAGTGCCTGAGCCCACCATGTCAGTCCACCCACATGGGCAGGGCTCCCGGCCAGCCCCCCATCACCTCTTCCCTTTGCATGAGCCCAAAGCAGCCTTTGTGTCTCTCCCTTTAGGATCTGCCAGCTAATGGCAGGGGTCCCCTCCCAGGAAGCAACACTCCTCCCCTGATCCTTTGTGTCTCCTCCGAGGGACTGATTGGCCTGGACAGCCTCCAGGCTCCAACCGTCAAGGGCAGCCCATGATCATCGCAATGGACGACTTTCCTAATTGCCCGTGATGCTTGCGGGCGCTGTGCAAACACCACAGTAGCTATTAGGCTCCGGGGTCTGAGCAGGGCTGCATTTTGCGCCTGTGTGAATTGAATGTTCCTGGGAGCTGAGAGGCCAGAGTGGCTCAGAGTCACCGAGGAGCTGTTATTACGACCTGGCACCGTCTTTGCCCTTGGCTTCTTGAGACCCTGCGGCCATTTCACCACACTCCCAAACGGCAGTGCCCCTAGAATTTCAAAACCACTCCCAGGCAGCAGCCCTCCCTACCCCCTCTCCCTGGCATACACACCTCTTCCTCTTCTTCCCGGATCTGTCACCTTCTTCTTGCTTCCTCTTTCCTTTCTCATAATCTCTCTCTTCCTTTCTGTCCCATGATTTCCTGTCCCACACCCCACCATCTCTAGTCTAGTCTCTCCTCCTCCTCCCACTCCCTTCTCACTGCCTCTCTCCCTCTCTCTCTTCCTTTCTTCTCTCTCTCTCTCTCTCTCTCTCTCTCTCTCTCTCTCTCTCTCTTCCCTTCTTCTCTCTCTCCCCTCTCCCCTGTCTCACTTCGGTCTCTCCTCTCACTCCTCTAGTTTCTCTTTCTTTCCCTCTCATAACTCTCCTATCTATCACGTCCCTATCATCTATCAGCTATAGATCGATCTACATATCATCTATGTCTGTCCTCTCTTTCTTTTCTCCTATCTTTCTTCCCCTCTCTTTCTCTCCCTCCCTTCCTCTCTCCCTCCTTCTCTCTACCTTCTATCTGCCTCCCTTCCTCTCCCCCTGCTCCTCAGCTCCTAGCAGCCAGCTCCCAGACAGACAACCAGTGCCCCGCCCCACCCCACCAATGCCAGCTGTGTCTTCCCATCCCCCAACCCCTACCACAGCCCAAGATCTCCTTTGTGCCCCCACCTAGCCTGTTTCTTCGGAGCCTGGGTCCCCAAGTGAAGATTTGTCACTTAGACTGGGCTCCAGGGTGTTGCGGTGGCGGCTACGTGTTTTAGACTTTTGGTTACTTTCTCTCTTACCACCCTCCCCCCTCCCCCGCTGCCCCCCCCCCCCCCGAGAGCCAGGGATCATTTCCTTACTCCTAACCGGGTAGCCCCAGCTCACATGGAAGACAGAGGCAGAGGGAAAACTTAGAGACAGCTGGAAGGTACATGACTACAGGCCTCCTCTAGAGCTTCGGGTACAAAACCACTCCTCCCTGGGCTCAGGTAGCAAAGACACGAGTTCAAGTCCTCCAGCTGTATCATTTGAAGCAAACCCAGCACAATGTCAGATCTCTCCTGAGGAACCAGAATAAGTCATCCAAGAAACTGGCAGTACACTGCCTAATATATGCTGGGCCTCATTCAAGCATGCGTGACTTAGCTCAAGAAATGTTTATAGAAGAGAGAAGAATGAATACATGCACTGCGCGGATGGGTGGGTGGGTAGGTGGGTGGGTGGATGGATGAATGACGATTGGGGTCCCCTCCTTGGGAAGATTCTTGGGGAGAGAGATGATATTGAGTCTTGATGTCTCCTCAAAGAGAGAGCTTGTACAGTGGCATCTGCAGCGCTTTCCCACGGGAAGAAAGAGCAGGAGAATCCTGCAGGAGGTGCCTTCCCTCTGCTGATGCCAAGTTTCCTTGCCACAAAGTGAGTGTCCACTACTGAGCCCAGCCGGTCTCCTCACCCACGGTCTTGGAAGTGAAGCCAGGAAGGCAGGGGGAGGGGGAAGAGGTCCCACACCCTCACATTCTCTCTGTGTGTGCACAGTGCTCTGTCTGATACCTCTTCCCACTCCAGGGTGTTCCCAGGCACATCCAGCCTGCTCAGGTACTGCTGGACGGATGTGAAGTCTGGAACGATGATGCTTACTCCACCATCCTTCTTGCCAGCGTGGGTACCATTTAAGCAGCCCCCTCACAGCCAGTCAGAACAAAGGGAAAGAGAGCGTGCGTGTTTGTCCTTGCACAGCAAGATCAAGGCAGCGCTCCTCCCTAAGGTCTGCACCTGAGTTCCCACACCCATGCGAGTTCTGCCCCAACTTCTCTCTTCCCAGCATGCTCCTTCCAAGGTCCTCTCCTCAAGGGCCTCATTAACGACCACTGTGCACCGATATCCAACGCAAAGATACAACTGGGAAATTGGTCTTGGACAAGGTGCTCAGACCAAGCTGCCCGCAGGAGCCAGTGGGAGGACTGGATAAAAAGGGGGACTTTGCCCCATTTACAAAGGACAACACTTTCTAGTTAGTCATTCCCAGCGGCACTAGTGGCTGTGTGAGAAAGATAGCCTGGCCTTTTTTTTTTTTTTAATGAGGAATGCTGAAGGTGGGAGAATGACCCTCCCCAGGGGAGAGCCCCCCAGTTAGTAAGCCAATACAAGCAGTCAATGCTGAGATCATACACATACAGTTAACATTACATGGACTGAGCAGGTTATATTTAGGTAGTAGGTAAGGGGGTCTGTGTGTAACAACAACTGGATTTTAAAAAAGGACATGAATTTGAGAGGGTACAAGGCAGAATTCATGGAAGGGCTTGGAGGAAGAAAGAGGAAGGGGGAATGATATAATTATATTATAATTTCAAGAGATTTAAAAAAAAAATGCTTACAAGCCAGCAGGATGGCTCATCAGGAAAAAGCTCGTACCTCCTAGCATGACGATCTGAATTTGACCCTAGAATCCACGTGGTGAATGAAGATAAATTACTCCAGGCAAGCTGTCTTCTGAGCTCCAAAAACTGATATGTGTGCACACATAGACCCAAAATAAATAAATAAATTTAAGAGATGTTTAAAAGGATCCATGGTTTTATATGAGCTCTCCAGGGTTGTTGTTGTTGTTGTTGTTCTTTTTATATAAATGTTTGTTCGTATGTTATTTTGTTGTTGCTATTGATTGAAGCAGTGTCTTGCCATGTAGCCTTGGCTAGCCCTTGAACTCACCATGACATCAAGATGGCCTCTAACTCTTGACCCTACTGTGGCGAGGTCACTCCTTCCGAGAATACACAGACACCCTTAAAGCCCCAGATATTGAGTCCTGACGATGTCTCCTCAAAGAGAGAGCTTATACAGTGGCATCTGCAGCGCTTTCCCACAGGAAGAAAGAGCAACCCACAGGAGGTGCCTTCCCGCTGCTGATGCCAAGTGTCCTTGTCACAGAGTGAGTGTCCACTACTGACCCCAGTAGTGTTGCTGTGTTACTGGCCAGGGACTGCATGCCCGAATCTTGCAGCCCCATACCTCATCCTTCCTTGACTTTCACACACAAAAACCATATCCTGGTTGGCACTGCAGTCAGCAAGAAGAAAATCTACAGAAGCCCAAAAGCAAGGTTAGTTCATTAAAGGATTCCCCAGATCCTGGACTAGAACCTACGTCTTCAATGAATTACATCTTTGCTCCTGTTCTTGGCAGGTGTTGGGGTCTATAGGCTGGATTCTAAGGTTAGGACAGTGCCTCTTACATGGCGTAAGATCGCAGGGCCTGTTCCACAACTGCCTCAATTTCCCAAGTATTAGTATTACAGGCACTTATCACTATGCCCAGTGGTATCTCCACCTTTTCAAGGTTTAAAAAAAAATACCTGAAATATTTGTGCAAGTGCATATGTGATATGTGTATGATATGCATACAGATTGTGTGTATATGGGGTGTGCAGGCACACATGTGGAAGTCAGTGGACAAGCTTAGGTGTATCAGTTCTCATCTCCCATTTTATGTGAGGTAGGATCTCCTTTGCCAGTGTGCTGTGAATGGCAGTTAAATAATAATGTCATATGTTGAGAGCATAGCACGAAGGTCCTTGTGCCCACAGATCTCCAGAGAAACCAGGAATGTTAAGCACTCAGGATTGTCTTTACAATGGGAAACACGTTTGAAGAAGAAAAAAAACTGTTCTTCCATTCAGAAAGCTGAGAAATGGAAGTAATTAATAGCCTGGGGGCTCTGCATTATCTTGTGGGCCAAGCCACATCAAGCAAGCTCTTACAATCAGGACTGGAGATATCTAATAGTCTAAATGACCCTTATAGCCAGAGGCTCCCTCAGGCTCCCACAACCAGGACCAGAGATGGCCTATACACTATCTGTATGTCTAAGATGAGGCCAGAGTCTTTCCTTAGGCTAACTGAGGAACCCTATCTCTAAAACCCGTCTTCATGGAAGACATGGCAAGTACCTGAGACGAACTGTGATGTAATTAAGCTTCCTTGTGCACCAGGGATTATACAGGAAACCATTTTTTTCCAAATTATACCGGGCTTAAATTTGTTGGGAATAAACTGCCTGATATCAGACTCTTTAGAAGTCTTGATCCAGGTTGATGAAGTCAGTCTGAACCAAATTTTCATTCTCAGCTCTTCACAGTTCAATTCTCTGCCTGTCACGTGCAAAGATCCCTTCAGTCATAAATCAAATGGACCTAGCAGATGTCTACAGAACATTCCACTCAAACACTAAAGAATCTGCTCTCCTCTCAGCAGCTCATGGAACTTTCTCCAAAAGTGACCAGGTATGAGGTCACAAAGCAAGCCTCAACAGACATGAGAAAACTGAAATACTGTCCTGCATTCTTTCTGACCATGATGCATTAAAGCTGGATATCAGCAACAATAGAAAATAAAAAAGCATAGAAACTCAAAGGAGCAGGGAAATATGACCAACAATGAGGAGACCAGTCAATTAAAATCACCTTAAAACTGACATAGGTGAGCAAAGCAGGAAGTTGAAAGCATGATTAAAATCGTATTCTCCATTTTCACAGAACTGATTGGAGAAAGGTCAAGTATTTTTCAGCTAACACACGTCCCACATGAAAATATAGTAATAAGAACCAGTCCAATAGAATACAGGAAGAAAAAACAATCATAAAAAGAATATTAAAACTAGGCCGAGCATCAGTGAGCCATGAGACAAATTCCAGCAGCCTGGCACAGCTGTGGTGGCAGTCATTGTCATAACTGGGTAAAGTAGGAGAGGCAGAGAAATATTTAAAGCAGTACTTACTGTCTTGGGGTTGTTATTGCTGTGATGTGACACCATGACCAAGGCAACTTGGGAAGAAAAGGGCTTATTTGGCTTATGCTTCTAAGTGACTGTTCATCATCAAAAGAAGTCAGGACAGAAGCCGGGCGGTGGTGGCGCACGCCTTTAATCCCAGCACTCGGGAGGCAGAGCCAGGCGGATCTCTGTGAGTTCGAGGCCAGCCTGGACTACCAAGTGAGTCCCAGGAAAGGCGCAAAGCTACACAGAGAAACCCTGTCTCGAAAAACAAAAAAAAAAAAAACAAAAAAAAAAAAAACAAAAAAAAAAAAAAAAAAAAAAAGAAGTCAGGACAGGAACTCAAACAGGGCAGGATCCCCGAGGCAGGAACTGGTGCAGAGGCCATGGAGGAGTGCTGCTTACTGGCTTGCTCCTCCTGGTTTGTTCAGCCTGCTTTCTTACAGAACCCAGGACCACCAGCTCAGGGATGGCACCCCCCACCGTAGACTGGGCCCTCCCCCATCAATCACTAATTAAAACAATGCCCTACAGGCTTGCCTACAGTCAGATCTTATGGAAGCATTTTCTTTTTCTTTTTCTTTTTCTTTTTTTTCTTCTTTTTTTTTTGGTTTTTCAAGACAGGGTTTCTCTGTGTAGCTTTGCGCCTTTCCTGGAACTTACTTGGTAGCCCAGGCTGGCTGGAACTCACAGAGATCCGCCTACCTCTGCCTCCCGAGTGCTGGGATTAAAGGCGTGCGCCACCACCGCCCGGCTTATGGAAGCATTTTCTTTATTGAGGCTCTCCCTGCTCTGAGACTTTAGCTTGTGACAAGTGGACATAAAACTAGCGAGCATGCTCACCAAAACGTTTCTAAAATTAATGAAATCTGGCCAGGCTGTGGTGACACATGCTTTTAAAGCCAACATTTGGAAGAGAGAGGCAGGCAGATCTCTGTGAGTTCGAGGCCAGCCTGGTCTACAGAGCGAGTTTCAGGACAGGCTCCAAAGTTACAGAGAAACCCTGTCTCAAAAAAACAAACTAAATCGATAAATGATTTTTTAAAAATTAAGGAAATCTATACACCCACAAATCCAGGAAACACGATGAATGGAATACCAACCAAAGTAAATACATGGGAAATCATAACACATCATCAAATCACTGGGGAACGGTGACAAGGAATCTCCAGCAACAATACAAAAAGACATTCTGTAATTACCAGACAAGGGATAAGGGCTAGAGCTAACCTGTCAGCCCCACTCACCCAAGGACAGAGAACTTCCTGGAGTGATGGGGGCTGTGGTTCTTGTGAGATAACAAGTCCCCTGTTTCCACCTCAGTAAACAAGTTTGGTTGCCCCAGCTGCACAGGATGTGCTTGATTACGCGTAGACTGGAGGAACACAGGCAGGAAATATATCAGGATGTATGCCTACCCCTGATTGGATGAAGGCAGAAAGTGGGATGCCTTGAGGGGGGGGTTGCCTTCATGAGCACCTGACTGACCTAAATTCTGGGCCATTCTCTGGGAATCCTGGGTATGGAATCCTGACCAGTGTCCATCTTCCTGGCTAGGACTAAATAAAGCTTGTTTTAATCAGAAAAAAAGAAAGAGAAAAAAAATGCTCTGCACAAAGGATCTGAGGGGCAGGTGTCAGCAATAGCTCATTGGGAACATTCAAGAAGGCAATGGAACCATAGCTTCAAAGGGGGACAAAAGCAAAAAAAAAACTCCCATCTGGAATCTGATCCTCAGTGGAGGGAAAACACATTTCCCCCCAAACTGGGAGAAATAACAAGGCTTCCCAGTACAGAAAGGAATTTCTCAACATTTCCCACATGACATGAAATGTCAACTAGAACCTTTGCTGTTTGTTGTTGCTGTTCCTAAGTTATCTGCTGGTGGTTGGCCAATTGACTGGTTAGCTGATCAGTTGGTCAGTTGATTGGTTGGTAAGTTGATTGGTTGGTTAGTTGATTGGTTGAGTGGTTGCTTTTCTGAGGACAGTATTCTTGATAAGTAGCCCAGGCTGCTCAAGAATTCTTGATCTTCCTGCCTCAGCCTCTTGAGTGCTGTGTGAGTGTGTGTGTGTGTGTGTGTGTGTGTGTGTGTGTGTGTGTGTGTGTGTCTGTGTCTGTATGTCTGTGTCTGTGTGTTTGTACACATGTATGTGATGTGGTATATCCACAAGGAGTAGTGTATGCCCATATGTGTGGGGAGGTACTTGTGCCCATGTGCATGCTTGCAGAGTGAGGGCAAACAGGCAAAGAGCAAGAGTTCCCTCTTCTGTGCCCTTTATATAGACTGCCACCAGAAGGTGTGGCCAGACTTAGGGTAGATCTTCCTACCTCAAAGATCTGGATTTAGGGTGGGTCCTCCCACTTCAAATAATTCAATCAAGAGTAACCCATACTGGTGTACCCAGCCACCAAAGTCTTAGTTAATTCCAGATGTAGTCAAGTTGACAACCAAGAATAGCCATCACAAAAGGTATTCACTGTCAAAACCACAATGGAACACCTCTCACAACTATCAAAATAGAATTTAAAGACTGACCACAACAAGAGTTGGTGAGGACAAGGTCCAGAGTCAGTGAGAGCACCTGTCTCAGAAAAGAAATGTGGAAAATAATAGAAAACCTCCAAAACACACACACACACACACACACACACACACACACACACACACACACACTGATACACGATTGCTTTTAAGACAGTTTTGTTGGTCTGTGTCTGGAAGATTGTAGACACCCCATAACATTTGTTGGATTTCCTAGAAGAAAAGAAATGCTTTAAAAAGTCAAAGAGTTCTTCTTGAAATCCTGGGGGTCACAAGGAGCCACCAGAGCCCCATCATGTCCTAGAGTTCTTTCATGTTCTGGTCATGTGTCATCACAGGGCCTGTACATTGATTCAAGCCATTTAACATTCATGAGAAAATGTGAGTGTCTAGGAGTTTCCAGAGGGACCCGAGCTGCATCAAACCCTCATTTTGTAAATCTCTCTAAATGTACACCTTTAATCAAGTCACAATTCCTTAATTAGGCTAAGATGAAAATGCTTGCCCTTCCCAGTAGATGCAGAACTGCGTTCTAGGCCAGATATGAAATATGATTGAGCTGTGTCTCCTCATGCTCTATGTATGACCTCACCAGGGTTTACTAGGAATTTACGAGTGACCTCTTAATGATTTCCATTAAACTGGCTTTGTCCTCTACATACAGACCCTCAAAGGACCACTTCAGAGTCTTATTTATGACCGTATCCAGTGACGACCTCACCGGTACCTGTTCATATTTCAAGCAGTTCTCACCTGTCAACATCTGCTTCTTATCTCAGAGATATTTTCCCAGCAGCACTGTGGGAGTGAGACGCAAAGACCCGTAGTTCCCTCCTTTCAGGTGAGAGAACCCAGGTGATGTGCAGTAAGAAGACCTGCCCAATTCGCCAGAGCTAGTGATACAGCAGCTCCTCTGCCATGTGACAGAGCTATGGGTAGATGCCACGGTGCTCACATGGCTCATACCAAGCCATGAGTAGAAGGAAACACTGTCTCCAGAGACCCTGACCTTCACCAGCTCTCTAGGGTCAGAGGAAGCTTATCTCTGAGGTCAGCCATGGGGTCCAGTTTGATCCATCCCAAAGCTTATCAGTCACAGAGACACTGGCCTTTACTTCTTCTTCCAGGAGAGGGCCTAACTCTGATGCCTGAAGAGTTGAGGACCCCTTGAGTCTAGAAGCCTAAGCGGGTGGATGCCCTTTGTCCCCAGAGCCAACATTGCAGTTTAAATAGATCCCATACAGCACATGTGCTGGGAACCCAAGGTCAAGGGAAGTGTCATTCTATATTCCTCTATCAGCACAAGAGTCATTTATGAGAGAACAGGACAAAGAGATGAGAGGATCAGGGTTGGGCCTAGGAGATGGAAGAGATGTGTGGGCTGATCTCACCAATGAGCCCCGGGACCTTCGCATACAGTTGAGCATTCCAACATTTCAAGCTTTTGTCCTTACAGAGCCCCAGGGGTTGGTCAAAATGCAAATAAATACACAAGGAAGCCAGCATTCAGACCCTCATCTCCGAGGAAGTTTAAAACTAACCAGTCTGGTACTAACCAGGATCTAGAGCGGGAAAATCCCAATACCGGGTTGGGATTCGGGGAGCTGAGAGAGTATGTGACTAAGATCACAAGATCTTGGTGACAACCAGGACTGTTGTTTGGTGCAGCTCTTCAGAGTCCTGACTGTGCAGCCCCAGGCAGATTACTTGACTGCTCTGGGCTTCAACTTCTCTCTTAGTCAATGGGGATGGCAGAAATGTCTCTATCATTGACGAGTCAAAGGTCTAAGTATAGTTAGGTATATAAAGAGCCCAGTGGGGCAGGGTAAGTGTTCACTGGATGCAAGTCGCTGCTGCAGTTTTGACCAGAGAGAATGACAAGGAAAGGGGCCGTGAGAAGTTCCCTGAATGGGCGACTACAGAAAAATGACACCGTGAATATCAGAAGACTCAAGGCCGAGCACGCCGACGAGGCAGACCGAGGAAACCATGGAATCCTCTGCATCCTTCTCCTGTTTGTCTGGTTGCTGTTCTCACTTGCCAGATGCCAAACTGGGAGCTCAGCGGGCCGCATGGCTGGAGCCCACCGCAGCTCCAGTTTCAGCATTGGCTCCTCTTCCTGTGCCCTCCCCTCCCCGCTTCGCCAGACCTGGACCCCTTCCCACCTGGAGACCTGCTAGGAACAGGGTGTGCTTTGTCACACACCCCTTCCAGCACAGCTCAGCAAACAGCTGACTTGCTCGAGATCACCCACGGCTCCCGCTCGGTGGCACCTGTGGACACATCCTGCCGCCTGTACCTCGAGCCTCTACTAAAGGAAACCCCATTGTGTGAAGAATCCCGTAGGACCCTGTGCCCTCTGAATAAAGAGTTCAGGAGCATACCTTCCATTCAGTACCTACCCAGGCAGCCTGACGCTAGACAAGTATAAGGAGTTGGAGTCGCGGGAGATAAATCACCCAAGTCCTACTCAGCAGGAGGAAGCAAGCCACCCAAGTCATGAGGTTGGCTGCATCGTATGTCGGGAGGTTGGAGATACGGATAAAAGGCTTTGGGAGTTCCGAGAAGGGAGCTGAGCTTCCAGCTGGACAGAAGGGAACAGGCATTTGACCCAGGCGGCATTTCTGTGCCCCAGACAACCAAATCCAAGGAGATTTAGCTCCTGACGTTCCCAGATGAGATGCAGGAACAGGTGGTGATGGAGGTGGCTAGGAACACTCACCCTGAAGACCTTGAAGGGAAGCCAGGGCTAAAAAAACAAACTGTGTCCTTAAACCGGCTGCATCCCAGGCTCTGAGCCTCCCTACGACAGGGCGAGAGTCCCCAGACACAGCCTGGTGTGTTTCCAGATAGGCAGAGAGTCTCACTGAGGACCTGAAGGTACCTCCAGAAAGCCGCAGTGACTAGACGCCATCTCTGAGCCTATGACAGGGAGAGGGGATCTAAGGTCCCACCCTTCTCTTCACTCCACCCACTGTGGGCTCTTGGGATAGAGGTAGAGGGGAACCCTCTTTGTGCCTCAGCCATTCAGCAAGTGAGAATGAGCTCCTCTCCCCTACAATTCTGCCAGAAAAGTTACGTAGCAGACAGAGAACTAGACAGGAAGTTCAGCCTCCAGCCTGAAACCCCAAAGCCTCTCGCTGAAGACCCCAGGACTCTGTCTTTTCCTCCTATGATTGGCTCGTGTATCTATTTTCTGTTTGTCTTTGAGACAGAATCTCTCTATATATAGTCCAGATGGACCTCGAACTCACAATCTTCCTGCCTCAGCCTCCCAAGTGTCAACCGCTTTATTTAGTGGACATTTATTGAGCCTCCACTCTCTGCTAAAGCTGTGGTACCTCCCTCCTTCCAAAACCTACCCTCTGCAGGAGAGTACCTAGTGCTGTGGTGACTTGGCCCTCTCTCAGAAAAGCACAAGGGACTTGTAGAAGGATCTCTGAGGGTCCCCATCACTTCCACCATGCCTGGAATCAGACTCCCAGCAGAAGCTGTGGATTTTAGTCAGTGCTTTGGGGCATTTTGGTGGACCTCCAAGTCTGAGCATCACTCACACAAGGTCCTGATGTGCATCTCAGCTCTTTCTGTCTGCCATGCTCCATTTTCTTTGTGAGCTGAGCTGATCCCAGTGTTCCTTCAGGACAGGGGCGGGTCTCGTTCGTTTATTTCCCAAGATCCCTCATTCCTTTTGGGCTTCGATAACAAAGACTATAAACCAGACAGCTTATGAACAGCAGGCACTCATTACTCACAGTTGTAGGGCCTGGGAACTCAAGATCAAGGCACCGAGCAAATGTGATGTCTGGTGAGAGTGCCCTCACCCCAAAAGCGCCACCTCTTCACACAATCACCTTGGGAATTGGGATTTTGACCAATAAAATGAAGCCAAGTAAAAGTGGGTGTCTAAGTATCATCTGCTTAGCTGATAAACACTGGATCCGACTCCTCTGGCTAACAGAGAAGAACCCCCTACAGGTGTCAGAATTAGCAGGAGTGAGGAAGTAGCCCAGCTTTCAACAGGCATGTGCATCTTCTCCTAAGCCTGTACTCAAGCATGTCACACTGTGGCTTGGACACTAAACTGAACATGGTGGAAATATTTGCACCATGGAGATCAACAGACACCGTAACTCTGGGATGGGAGGTGTCCTAGTTAGGGTTACTATTGCTATGATGAAAAAGCATGTTGGAGAGCAAAATGACCCTGACCAAAAGGCAAGTTGGGGAGGAAAGGGTTTATTTGGCTTATACTTCCGTTCATCATTGAAGGAAGTCAGAACAGAAACTCGCACAGGGCAGGAACCTGGAAGTAGGAGCTGATGCAGAGGCCATGGAGAGGTGCTGCTTACTGGCTTGTTCCCCATGGCTTATTTAGCCTGCTTTCTTATAAAACCTAGGTACACCAGCCAAGGGATAGTACCACCCACAATGGACTGGGCCCTCCTCTATCAAGCACTAATTTGGAAAATGCCATACAGATTGGCCTACAACCCCATCTAATGGTGGCATTTTATTAATTGAGGTTCCCTACTCTCAGATGACTTTAGTTTTTGTCAAGTTGACATCAAACTATCCAGCATATAGGGAGTTAGGTTTTTGTAGAAGTTGTATGTGGGTAGTGGCATGGGACAGGGTCTCACTATGTCATTTTGGCTAGCCTGGAACTATGGCAACCAGGCTGCCCTCAAAGTCATAGAGATCCACCTGTCTTTGCCTCCCAAATGCTGGAATTGAAGGTATATGCCACCACACCCAGCTGTTTTATTGTTTCGGGTTTGTTTGTTTTTTTTTTTTTTAACCAAATAATTGGTGTTAAAACTGCTTTTTTTATCAACAGGATCATCTAGTTCAAATTCTGCATGGTATAAAAGAAACTAAGAGGGGTGGTGGGTGCCTCCTCTCCTAGCCTGAGAGTCTTGTCTCTAGGACCCAGAACCCAGGGGTACTGCCTGTACCTCCCTTCCCCCACCCATCACTGCCCCAGGTGCAGGCCAGCAGGGAAGATTCCTGTGGGCAGGCATCCCCACCAACACCCCTCCCCATCAGACCAGACTATGTAATCTACAAGACCCACTCCCAGCCCCAAATCCACCTGTCTGCCTGCCTGGAACCTCAGCAACTCCTTGAGACACAGAATCCACCAGCTCTGATTAGACCAAGAGGACCAAGAACTCTGACTGGACCAAGAGTGGCTCCCTGAGGCACAGACACAGCCAACACAGAGTGGACCAAGAGCAGCTCCCTCAGACACAGGCACCTCTTGTACTGACTGGAGGGAGAGATGGGTAGATGCCAGCGCAAAAATACATACAGCAACATAAAGAGCAATATGATACCACCAGAACCTAGTGGTTGTACGACAGCAAGACCTGAACATCACAACTTAGAAGAAACAGAAGAGGGGACCTTAAAAAAATAACCTTATGAAGATGATAGACATCTTTAAAGAGGAAATGAAAAATTCCCTTAAAGAAATTGAGGAAAAGACAAACAAAAAAATTGGAAGAAATCAATAAATGCCTTAAAGAAAGCCAATAAAAGGTAATTAAATAGGTGAAGGAAACAGTTCAAGACCTGAAAATTGAAATAGGAACAATGAAGACACAAACAGAGGGAATGCTGGAAATGGAAAATCTGAGTAAATGAACAGGAACTACAGATGCAAGCATAACCAACAGAATACAAGAGATGGAAGAGAGAATCTCTGGTGTGGAGGATATAGATACTATAGAGGAAATAGATTTGTCAGTCAAAGAAAATACCAAAGCCAAAAAAGTCATAACACAAAACATCCAGGAAATTTGGGACACCATGAAAAGACCAAACCTAAGAATAATAGGGATAGAAGAAGGAGATGAATACCAAATAAAGGTACAGAAAATATATTAAACAAAATCATAGAATAAAACTTTCCTAACTTAAAGAAGGAAATACCTATGAAGATACAAGAAGCTTATAGAAGAGCAAAAAGACCAGACCCCCCCCCCAAAAAAAGTCCCCATGCCACATAATAATCAAACCAGTAAACATACAGAATAAAAACAGAATGTTAAGAGCAGCAAAGGAAAAGGGCCAAGTGACCCATTAGAATAACACCCAACTTCTCAGTGGAGACTCTGAAAGCCAGAACTTTCTGGACAGACATAACGCAAACAGTAAAAGACCACAGATGCCAACCCAGACTACTATACCCAGCAAAACTTTCAGTCACCATAGACAGAGTAAACAAAATACTCCATAATAAAACCAGATTTAAACAATACCTATCCACAAATTCAGCCCCACGGAAAGCACCAGAAGGAAAAAATACAACCTAAGGAAGCTAGATGTACCCATAAAAATACAGGCAATAGATAAAATCACAGCAGCAAATTCCAAAGAAAGTGCATACACACTACCACCAAAAGATAACAGGAATTAACAATCACTTGTCATTAATATCCCTTAATATCAATGGACTTAATTCACCTATAAAAGACACAGGCTAACAGAATGGATACGAAAACAGAATCCTTCCTTCTGCTGAAAACAAGATACACTCCTCAAGACAGACAGAGTAAATGGCTAGGAAAAGACTTTCCTATCAAATGGACTTATGAAGCAAGCTGGTGTAGCTATCTTAATATCTAACAAAATAGACATCAAACTAAAATCAACCAAAAGAGATCGGGAAAAACATTACATAGTCATCACAGGAAAAAATCATCAAGATGAAGTCTCAGTTCTAAACATTTATGCCCCAAATACAAGGACATGCACATATGTAAAAGTAACGTTACTAAAGCTTAAATCACACATCAAACTCCACACACCAGTATAGTGGGAGACTTCAACACCCCACTCTCACCAATGAACAGGTCTGCCAGACAGAAATTTAGCAGAGAAATAAGGCATCTAATAGATGTTATGACTCAATTGTACTTAATAGATATCTACAGAACATTCCACCTTAGCACAAAAGAACATACTGTCTTCTTAGCACCCCATGGAACCTTCTCTAAAATCAACCACATACTCAGTCACAAAGCAAATCTCATCAGATATGAAAAAATTGGGATAATATCTTGTATTTTATTGTACCACCATGGCTTAAAGTTAGATTTCAACAACAACAAAAATTATAGAAAGCCTATAATCTCAGGGAAACTGAATTATGCTCAACTGAATCACCAGTGGTTCAAGGAAGAAATAAAGAAATTAAAGACTTCCTATAATTCAATGAAAATGAACGTACAACATACCCTAACATGGAACACTATGAAAGCAGTGCTAAGAGGAAAATTCATAGCACTAAATGCCCACATAAAGAAAATGGAGAAATCTCACACTAGTGACTTAACAGCACACCTTAAAGCTCTAGAACAAAAAGAAGCAAACTCACCCAGGAGGAATAGACACTAGGAAATAATCAAATTGAGTGCTGAAATCAATAAAATAGAAACAAAGAAAACAATACAAAGAATCAATGAAACAAAGAGTTGGTTCTTTGAGAAAATCAACAAGATAGACAAGCCAGACAAGCCCTTATCCAAACTAACCAAAAGGCAGAGAGAACATCCAAATTAACAAAATCAGAAATGAGAAGGGAGATATAACAACAGAAAATGAGGAAATCCGGAGAATCATCAAGTCATACTTCAAAAACCTGTACTGCACAATAGTGAAAAATCTAAAGGAAATGAACAATTTTCTGGATAGGTACTACATACCAAAATTAAATCAAGACCAGATAAACAATTTAAGTAGACTCATAACCCATAAGGAAATAGAAACTGTCATTAAAACTCTCCCAACCAAAAAAAGCCCAGGACCAGATGGTTTCAGCACCGAATTCCACCAGAATTTCAAAGAAGAGCTGATACCAATACTCTTACTGTTCTGCACTATAGAAACAGAAGGAACATTGCAAAACTTTTTATGAGGCTACAGTTACCCTGATACCCAGACCACACAAAGATTCAACAAAGAAAGAGAATTACAGACCAATTTCTATCATGAACATTGATGCAAAAATACTCAATAGAATACTGGCTAACCAAATCCAAGAACACATCAAAAAATCATCACCTGTGATCAAGTAGACTTCATCCCAGGGATTCAAGGATGGCACAACATATGAAAATCTGTCCATGTAATACACCATATAAACAAACTGAAAGAAAAAACCACATGACTATCTCATTAGATGCTGAAAAAGCCTTTGACAAAATCTAACACCCCTTCATGATAAAGGTCTTGGAGACATCAGGAATACAAGGAACATACCTAAATTTACAGCAAGCCAACAGCCAACATCAAACTAAATGGGGAGAAACTCAAAGTGATTTCACTAAAATCAGGAACAAGACAACGCTGTCTACTCATGCCATATCTACTTAATATAGCACTCGAAGTTCTAGCTAGAGCAATAAGACAACAAAATGAAATCAAGGAGAATAAACTGTAAAGGAAGAAGTCAAACTTTCCCTATATTTCCCTAAAATTTGCAGATTATATAACAATATACATAAGTGACCCCCAAAAATTCTATCAGGGAACTCCTACAGCTGATAAACACCATCAGCAATGTGGTAGGCTACAAGATTAACTTAAAAAAAAAACCTACATACAAATGATAAATGGGCTGTGAAAGAAATCAGAGAAATATAACCCTTTATAATAGCCACAAATACCCTAAGGTATTTTATATTAAACAAGTGAAAGATCTGTATGACAAGAACTTTAAGTCTTTGAAGAAAGAAATTGAAGAAGATATAGAAAATAAAAAGATCTCCCATGCTCATGGATAGGTAGAACCAACAAAATAAAAATGGCAGTCTTACCAAAAGCAATCTACAGATTCAATGCAATCCCCATCAAAATTCCAACACAATTCTTCACAGACCTCAAAAGAATAATACTCAGCTTCATATGGAACAAGAAACCCAGGACAACCAAAACAATCCTGTACAATAAAGCAACCTGTGGAGGCATCACTGTCCCTGACCTCAAGCTCTACTATAGAACTATAGTAATAAAAACAGCTTGGTATTGGCATAAAAACTGACATGTGGATCAGTGGAATAGAATTGAAGACCCTGACATTAATCCACACACATATGAATACCTGATTTTTGACAAAGAAGCCAACACTCTACAATGGAAAAAAGAAAGCATCTTCAACAAATGTTGCTGACGTAACTGGATGTCAACATGTAGAAGATTGCAAATAGCTCCATATCTATTTACATGCACAAAACTCAAGTCCAAGTAGATCAAAGACCTCAATATAAATCAATAAAAATTTATATAAATATAAATATAAAATTGAACCTGATAGAAGAGAAAGTAGTCTTGAATGTATTGACACAGGAGATCACTTCTTAAATATAACACCAGCATCACAGCCACTGAGAGCAACAATCAATAAGTAGAACCTCCTGAAACTGAGAAGCTTCTGTAAGGCAAAGGGTGCGGTAAATAAGACAAAAAGACAGTCTACAGAATGGGAAAAGGTCTTCACCAGCCCCACATCTGACAGGGCTGATCTCCAAAATATATAACAAACTCAAGAAACTAGACATCAAAATACCAAACAATCCAATTTTTAAAAATGGGCTACAGAGCTAAATGGAGAATTATCAACAGAAGAATCTCAAATGGCCAAAAGACATTTAAAGAATTGCTCAATATCCTTAGTCATCAAGGAAATGCAAATTAAAACTCTGAGATAACATCTTATACCCATCAGAATGGCTAAGATCAAAAACACTGATGACAACTCATGTTGGAGAAGATGTGGAACAAGAGAAACCCTCCTCCACTGTTGGTGGGAGTGCAAACTTGTACAGCCACTTTGGAAGTCAATATGGCATTTTCTCAGAAAATTGGGACTCAATCCACCTCAGTACCCAGCTATACCACTCTTAGGCATATACCCAAGGAATGTTCAATCATACCACAAGGACACTTGCTCAACTATGTTCATAGTAGCATTATTCATAATATCCAGAACGTGGAAACAACCTAGATGCCCCTCAACTAAAGAATGGATTAAGAAAATGTGGTACATCTACACAATGGAGTACTACTCGGCAGTAAAAAAAACAATGACATCATGAAATTTCAGGTAAATGGTGGAACTACAAAATATCATCCTGAGTGAGGTAACCCAGACTCAGAAGGACAAACTTGGTATGTACTCACTCATAAGTGGATACTAGAAATACAGAAGCTAGGTAACAGGAAGGACCCTAAGAGGGACACATGGATCGGCCTGGGAAGGGAAAATAGATGAGATCTCCTAAGTAAACTGGGGGTGAAGGGGGGACAATGAAGGGTAGGGGATGGGAAATGGGGGCATGGGGGAATGGGATGGTGGAGCTGGAACAGGGTGGAGTGGCAGAGCAATGAGGGAGATATCTTGATAGAGGGAGACATCATGGAGACAGTGAGAAACCTGTTATGAGGGAAGGTCCCAAGAATCCACAGGGATGACCCCAGTTTAGACTACTAGTAGTGGTGGAGGGGGTGCCTGAGCTGGTCTACTCCCATGATCAGACTGGTGAATGCCATAACTGTCATCATAGAGCCTTCATCCAGTAACTGCTGGAAACAGATGCAGAGCGCCATGGCCAAGTTCCAGGAGTCCAGTCAAAGAGAGGGAAGAAGGATTCTATGAGCAAGGGGCATCAAGATTATGATGGGGAAGCCTACAGAGACAACCAAACCAAGCTAGTGGGAATTCATGAACTGTGGACCAATAGTTGTGGAGCCTGCTTGGGACTGGACTGGACCCTCTGCATGGGTGAGACAGTTGTGTAGCTTGGTCTGTTTGAGGGGCCCTGGACAGTGGGAATAGGATCTATCCCTGGTGCATGAACTGGTTTTTTGGAGCCCATTGCCTATGGTGGGACACATTGCAGAGCCTTGATGCAGAGGAGAGGGGTTTGGATCTACCTCAGCTGAATGTGCAGGGCTTTGCTGACTCCCCATGAGAGGCCATACCTTTTCAGAGAAGGGGATGGAGTGGGCTGGCGGGGGGGGGGGGAGCAGGAGGAAAGATGGGGGTGGAAATCTGTGGTTGATATGTGGAATGAATAAAAAATTCATTAGTAAAAAAAGAAAAGAACCTTGCTCTGAATAGCAAGGTTATAAGAAGTAGAAAAAAGAGAGAAACTAAGAGGGAAATAATTGTTGAAGGCTCCATCTCTTCTAGCAAAGAACCTGTATCCACTCTCTCAGGTACTGGCATGGAAAGGTATTACCTAGAGGAGTCTATTGGAAACCAAGGTCTGGAACAGGTGGTATGTGGCACCATGGCCAATAACCCATTGCCAATCTGGCCTGTTATGCCTGGATATTGCAGGCCCACTAGGCCATAACTGGGGTGAAATGGGGTTGACTTTGTCCTTCCTGGGCTGTCCACCAGGCAGGAAGGGTAACCTTTGCTTTAAAATGCTGGGCTTCGCTCCAGAACATGCTTTTTGACCCATAATTACTTTCAGAGCACACTGTTTCCACTTAGGGAAAGCTGATCTTCCTTCCAAATGGCACCAGACATGACCTGAATTATATGTTTGCCTTCTGAAACAGGCACCCAAGTCCGCTCCCTTCAAGTCACAACTGACTGGGATGGAGGAGGAGGAGGCTGGCTCTAGGGAGTCGGTTGAAATAGAAGAAGGCATGCTGCCTGGGAGGGATTGAACTAGAAGCAGTATCTCCCATGGGTCTAGAGCAAGATAGAGCCCCTGTGATGTCTCCATCCATGCCTGGGATCAAGCCAAGACAGCTCCACAGCCTGGACCACTCTGCCCAGACAGAGTCTTAGCTCACCGGTGTAAACCACATTTGCCCATCACTAGGATGGGACAAACATTGGAAACACAGCCTTTGGTGAAATGCCTACCCAGTCTTTCTGGGGCTCACAGTCTGGAAGCAAGTAATTGCAATTTGAAGGATACTGTACTGGACAACCTTCAGGAAAAGGTAAAAATATAATAGGACTAGTTCTGGACCAGGACAGAAGGGTGGGGCCCAGGAGAGTGTGACAAGAGATGACAGATGACCTTGACATTGAAGATGGTGCAAGTAGTCTCTGAGTTCTCAAATGAACATGTAATGCATTCTGTTTAAGTAGCCACCTTATCACAGAAAGTGAGAGAGATAGTTGTAGGCGCACTCTGTAGAGGTGGAAAGTGAGGTTCAAGGTGGCTTGGCTGTGATCATAACTAAGGAAGGAAGAACAGAGCTTGAAAACACAACTAATGGGAAAGAATGTGAGGAAGAAGAAGTTACTAATTTTGTTTTAGAACAAGAGTGGGGGGGGGGTAAGGGGACTTCTTTCATCCCCGGATCTAACAGAAAGGTATCCTGCTGTGGGATGTTCTGTATGGCAAATGTGTTGCTCTGATTGGTCAATAAATAAAACAGATTGGCCAGTGGCTAGGCAGGAAGTATAGGCGGGACTAACAGAGAGGAGAAAAGAAAGAACAGGAAGGCAGAAAGAGTCACTGCCAGCCACCACCATGACAAACAGCGTGTGAAGATGCCAGTAAGCCATGAAGCAAGATACAGATTTATAGAAATGGGTTAATTTAAGATATAAGAACAGTTAGTAAGAAGCCTGCCACGGCCATACAGTTTGTAAGCAATATAAGTCTCTGTGTTTACTTGGTTGGGTCTGAGCAGCTATGGGACTGGTGGGTGACAGATTTGTCCCGACTATGGGCAAGGCAGGAAAACTCCAGCTACAGTATCCTCCATGCTCTCCCATGGGAGTCACTGCCTAGGACCTTTCTCTCCCCTGTCTGGCCTTTCTCTTTTCCACAAAAGTTCACTCAGCTCTAGCCACCAGCAGTCGCTGGGTCATGAAACTCTGCAGGCCCCAGCTTCTCTTCATTGGCCTCAGCTCATCTCCAAGACTAGCACCAGCCATCAGTGACATCACACTCCCTAGAATAAAGGGCCCCACCAAGGGTCGGACAGCTTAGAGCACAAAGCAGGGCCTGAAAGCCACCTCAGCAGCTGTATTGGCTCCACCCACTGGTGACCCTGCTCCTCTGGCTGCAGAGAACCACCCAGGAAATGTGCAGAGAATGCAGATTCCCGGGCCCTACCTTTGGAGATTCTGAATTAGGAAATGCAGTAGGGACAGTTCCAAGGATGAAGAGGAGAGGGGAATCCTGGGATTTTCAGTTCTTCTCCCATTATTGTATTTAAGAAAAACCTGTAAGAACAGGGTATCCCACTGCCACCACCACAAGGCATTTGGCATGACACAGTCACATAAAAGAGAGTGAAAAACCAAAGTGCTCTAAAGAATTGAATGTAGCCAGGTTTGGGAACCAGCCCTCCAGGATATAGGAAATCATTTCTTATCCGCTCAGTCATCAAATAGAACTGCTCTGTTTGCAAGGCTCATTTCCCAGCAAAATTTTTGGGAAAGAAATGGGGTGGGGGAGTCCCTCTGTTTTGACCAACCCCCTCACTTTCTCTCCCTCCCTGCCTGGAGATATCCTCCAAGGTTCACCCTTGACACCAAGAACATCTTCTCTTTTTCTCTGGAACAAGACAGAAACTTGAAGAGTTGAAGGCACACAGGTGACAATAAATGTGTTGTGTGGAAACAACACAAAACTCAGAGATAAGCTTCAAGATGCAGGAACGGGGTAGGACATGGAAAGGGGACAGGGATTCTCCTGACCGCTCCACAGTGAGAAAAAGAGAGAAGACCAAGAGTTTTCATTTTCGTGGGCTTCTTCATCAAAGTTCCAGAGGCAGGGAAATGGAAGATAATTTAAAAAAAAATGGGAGAAGGGTCGGGAACGGGAAGACAGCTCAGTTGGTAAAGGGCTTGGCATGAAGGTATGAGTTCAATCCATGTTTTTACAAAAAAAGCTGGACACATGAACAAGTCCTGGGGAGGCAGAGACAAGTGGTTCTCTGCAGGCCAGCCGGTCTAGACAATCAGCAAGCTCTAGGTTCAGAATAAGGTAGGAAGCATAGAAGGTACCTGGCATTGGACTCTGGCCTCCACACACATGTGCACACACAGACACATACACACATGTATACCACATGCACGTACAAAAACAGAAGAACTGCAAAATTTAAGAAGTTCACAAGGTTGATTCTTTCCAAAAAAAAAAAAAATGTGAAGGGAAGAACATATGCCAACCTTCTCTCCTTGTTTAGAGAGACCATCTCCTGTAAGTCCATCTTCTAAGCGTCTGTGTGCCTGGGTTTCCCCTTATCCTAAGGACTGCTCCTGAATCAGGACCGGTTCCTAACACGCTCATCTTGCCCAGATCATTCCTACAGAGACTTCCATCTTGAGGCCTGACATAGAGAGGTGGGGGTTTGATTCAAGTTAAAATTTCATCTCTTCTTGAAGCACCCAACTGCCCCCACCCTCCTCCTGTTCCACAGCAAGTCAACTTGAGGTCCCAGCCCAGCAGGCTGCCTGCCTGCCTCAGCACCAGCACCGGTCCTCAGCAGGAGCCAAAAGCTGACCCAGCAACCCCGCCTCCAGCAGGAGGGGTCACCACAGGCTCCTACAGTGCCGGAAAGCAGGGGCTTTGGGACAGGCGCCCCGCGTCCACCCAACCCAGTGTGGTTTGCTCAGAGAACCTTTGATTTGCTTGAAAATATAGACGTATAGAAAGCTGCATGACCCAACATATGCACGAGAGTCCTGGTGCCAATAATTGCAAAACCCCAAATTGTCCCTATTAGGTTCCCAGGAACTTCTTTGCCCTGTTCTGGTGGACCTCAAACGCCACCACCAGGCCAGCCTCCAGCAAACGATCCCAGTCACTCTGGAATCCATCAGTCCTCACATGAGCCTGTCCTGCCCCTCCCCTGCCACATCACCAGCAAAGCCACTCTCTATTCAAACTCAGTGTCTGCTCTTCCTTCCTTTGAAAATCTTCTATTGCCCTTTTAGATAACAAGACACCCTGTTCTAGGTCTCCCAAGGGTAGCCTGGCAATACAAGTTTGGACTAGACAGCGAAGAGAGCTGACTGAGGTGGCCACTGGGCTCTGGCCAATCTCTCAGCTGGAATTCAGTGTATCCCTAGGAGGGCAATCTGGAATCAATTTATTGATAGGAAGCCTGGGGCTATGCCTGCTTCTCTCCATGGTTCCAAATGAATCTAAGAAATAAATCCAACTTCCTGTGGAGTCTCCATTTGGGTATAATAACATGAAAACACAGAGTAAGAGAATCAATTCATCTTACAACAGAGAGAGATTTCTCAGGGACTCAGGGACAGTCAATGTGATTGTGGTCCTTTGTGAAGCACTTTCAAGGCATGGCCCTGAGCTTGAACTGCAGACAAGGTTTCAGTTGTTTGCAGCCAGGTCTTGGCTCCCTGGGTTTGCAACTGAAAGTAGACTCTGTAAAACAAACCCGAGTCTTTGCTGCTGTATGCCAGCCATGGGCCTGATGCCTCCCTGCTCTCTGACTCCTGGCTACCCTGCTTCATGCTGCAGAAGACTACATTACCCAGGCTGCCTTGTAATCTGACATCAGGACAACTTTGTACTGTAGGCAACAGGACTGAGGCTGAAGGAAGGAGATTGCACTATTTCTACCTATCATTCCGCTCTGGAAAGTTCCTGAGGCAGCAGTTCCCAGGACGTAGGGCAGCCATGGTTTCAGCTTGTGCCAAGTGTCCCCATCTGGGTTGCCAGTGATGCTACCTCCCTGGTTGACCCTCTGGCCCTATGTAGGAATGTTAGAAGTTTCTTCATCATTCATTCCTACTTGGATTTTTCTGCTGTCTCATCCCCGTGAAGCTAGTTCTCTGTGCTCAGCACCCCCATGTGACACACACAGAGATGCCTACTTTCAGTCTGGACCTTGACTAACCCAGCCAGAAACGGAAATCCCATTCAAACCAACCAGGACCAAGGAGGGGGTCCAGCGCCTCACAGAAGGAAACTATGGACAGAGGAGGGATGCTGCTGGTCTCAGCAGCAACAGAAGCCAGAATGCTCTATATCGTTCATCTCTGCTTCCCCCTGCAGCCAGCATCCTTTCACCAGTCAGGCTCCCTCCACGGCCCTTGGAAAACAACCCCCAGGGACTCCCAGACTCCTACCTCCAGGTTCAATGCCAGCTACTTTTCTTTCCATCCCAATCAAAAAGAAAAAGGCTTCTGTGCACTTGCTTGAGACACATCCCTAACTCCACCGCCAAAGGACCGGATGATGAGTTGGCAGGGCATGATGGCATGGCCACACGGTACCTGATGAAATGACCCCCGTAAGTGACAAGGCTTGTTGGGACGAATGATCTCAAGGCAAAGAGAGTGGAGGAAAAGAAGGTCAGCAGCTACCTCAGACTGAGGGAAGCTGGCACAGAACTGCATGGTGGAGCTGCCCAAGGCCTCGTTAAGGGCCCAGCCTGATTCTCTGGCATGTAAGGTATCTTCACACACCTGGATGTAATCACCCACAGTGCTCTGGAACACCCCATTAGATAGTTTACTGTGTTCTTCCTGTCTCTCATATGTCCAAACCTTCACCCAAAGCAAAATTATTCTCCACTCCTTTGCTGGGTATAGCATCACTTGACATCCGAAATCAGCCCCTAGTGAAGGCAGAAAAGTAGTGAAGAATTTTATATGATTCTTCTATATGTGCAAGGCATTTCTGGATTCACCAGACACCAGGCTGGTGGGATGTGGGAGCCTCTGGAATCCAGTCCAGGCTGCCTAGGTCACCACAGAAGGAGCAATAGATGGGATGCTGGAGCCCAGAACGCATCCTCAGGAAGGGACCACGGGTAGTCAAGGAAGAAATAACTGCGGTTGTCAGGTTAGGGGATGAAGAGAGGCCGACAGATGTTAAAACAATGGGGTAGGAGGGACAAGTCCCAAAAGTAGAGTACTGATCAAAGAAGAAAGGGATTGCACAGGGCAAAGGAATAGATTTAGAGATAGGAGGCTGCTAGATGGAAAAGCCAACACTGACGTCATAAAAGGAACTCACATGATGAACACAGCCTGGACAAGCAAAGCAAGTATGCAAAAGCAGAGCAAGGAGCTAGGCCAGGCTTGCCACCTCTCCACACTCTCCTCCCTCCCTCACTGAGCTCTGCTCTCATTCTTTCCCTCTACAGAGTCCACATCCTGTGCCAGGAGCCATTTCAGATACTAACACCTGGTCCATGCCACACCCAGAGGTCCTGGACCCAAGCACGTCTCGTATCTTCCACACCATCAGCATCCCCCACAACTGTCCCTGAGTGGACTCGGATTTCCTTTACTTTTGCCTCTTATACATAGTAGAGAATTCTTGTGTGTGTGTGTGTGTGTGTGTGTGTGTGTGTGTGTGTGTGTGTGTGTGTGTGTGTGTTTCGAGACAGGGTTTCTCTGTGTAGCTTTGGAGCCTGTCTTGGAACTCACCCTATAGCCCAGGCTGGCTTCAGACTCACAGAGATCCGCCTGCCTCTGCCTCCCGAGTGCTCGGATTAAAGACGTGCACCACCGCCGCCCGGCGAGAATTCTTTTAATCAGATTGGATTTTCTCCTGTATTTAATACTCCTGAAGGCTCCCATCGCACTTAAATTCCTTGCTCATGGGGGCCTTCATGGCCTGACCTCTGCACCCTGGCCACCTTACCACTTCCCTTCTTCCCTTCACTCCCATGGGTACAACAGCTCTGGCCCTTTTGTTCTGGATCCCAGCCAGCACCCTACCTCAGGGCCTTTGTTCTAGCATATCCTTCTCTGTAAGTCACTCCTCCCCTAGATGAAGTGGCTCATACCCCAGCTCTTTGCAGGACTGTTTGAAGTCCTGATCACCCAAGCTTAAACTTTACTTCTGTCCATGCTCTTCCCCATAATGTGTTTCATATTTTTTTTTGCACCACTCACTAGCACCAAAGTACATAGGTGTGTGTACAGTCAAGTATATATATACATATGCATGTGTATATTCTCCCTCTGCATTTGAATGTAAACTCCATGCAGTAAGGGACCTTGGAACCTTCCCTCCTGAAGCCGGAAGGATGTATGATGCTCCAGGCCAGCCATACATATTTGTGCAATGAGCACATCCATCTGGTGGGGGCCAGACTCATCCCCATGGCATGCGGAGTGCTAAGGCAGATGGAGGAACTAGAGTCATAGGTTTGGTTCTCCAATAAGAGGGATCTGGAAAGTGCCAGAGGCCATAACAGCTGGGACCCATCTAGATGCAGTTTCCAAAGCAGTTGGAAGATGACAGGAAACTTTGATCAGTCAAGGACAGTAGCTGGCAGAGAGGCTAGACCTATGATACAAAGACAGCTCGAAGTCAAAACCAAGGTGGACCCATGAAGGCACTCAGGGTCTATGCTTGAACTACTTCATACCGGCTGCCTTTAAGGTGCCCATCATGGACTGTCAGGATGGAGATTGCCTAGGCTAGCTCTGCCGCTCGGTGGAGAACATCAAAACGTTGTGTTTGATGTTTCCAAGGGACATAGTGCACTGGTAGCCAAGTCTGTGTCCCCCGTGTTTCCCCCATTCCCTACCCTGTGCGATGTGTAGAAACTCCTGGGCTCTTGGCTACTTAAGTATAAGACACATCAGACTTAGAAACTTCCACATCAGAACTGCTAAGAGAAACTGGGCTAAAAAACAAAACAAGCAAACAATGAAACTAAAAGCGTTCATTCAGCAAACATCCCACAGGCAGACCCACATTTCCCAAGACTTCAGGGATGGTGAGCTGGATGTGTGCATAAAAGCTCCAGGTAGGGCTGTGTCACAGGAGCGGAGGGACGGTTGGGGACCGTTTTCCTGGCTGTGTGGTATTCTGATGCAGAACTCAGTGAGAATCTTAAGGGCCTGATGTTTCAACAAACTGTAAAGACAATTTTCTTACTATTTAAATTTTAAAAAAACAAACGTGTTTTATACCCCTCATGATTGCAAGAGTCACGCTTGTCTGATTTGCCAACTCACTGCCTAGCAGGGGGCTGGTACATGGGAGACGCTCAGTCTTTGGGGCTGAATTCATTGGTTCGGGAGACTGGACCTCAATTCCTCTAGGGGAACAGCCGAGCATGATGTGTGGTTTGTTCTCCATTTTTCCTCCAAGCCAGGGGGCTGCCAGAGGGCTTAAATTTCAAGCTGATGACAGAAGTGTCGGGAGGACAGTGAACACAGTGCCCCAACTTGGATCAGTCCAGCCTGGACTACCAAGTAACAGCTTTCAGCCCTCAGCACACGTGGCATTTCCCTCCATTTACAGAGTACAAGAGCTGGTGGGAAACTGACTGAGTCAGTCATACAGAGTTTGGCTTCAGTGTGCATATCACAGCAGAAGTCCTAAGGGGATTTGGGGTATGAAATTATTGATGTTTTCCTCCTGCTATCAATATCAGCTTATTGTACTTCAGGGATTCATCTCTTTTCCAATTTGCTTTACATAACCTCAATTTACTCACAAATGGTTTTAATGGCACATTCTGTTCCTTTTCAACTTATGAGTCAACCATGTGTGACAAAGGGCCACCACTGCCACGTGCCTTAATAGCCCGATTATTTTAAAACATAAACAAGGCTCTTATAACTAGAGTCAGCAAACTGAAATAGACGGACAGCAGGTGTCCTCTGGGGACACCAAGGACAGTGTGTCCCTTCGAGCCTGGCAAAAGAGGCATTGAACTGGGCTGTTTTCTGCTTCCTCTGGCCTCTCCAGTCTCCACAGAGCAAGGGTTTTCCAGGACCATGGCAAAATGCCAGCCCAACATTAATTCTTCCTTCTGGACCACACCCCACATCCTGAGGGCCCACAAGACTTCATGAGTTATTGGGCTGGGTTGTGTGAGCTTGCACCTCACGTGGGTGTGGAAGTTCCAGGTATGGATGGGCTTGAGAGTGCAAGGAGCAGAGGGGTGGCCAGGGACGGTTTGCCCTGCTCCGGCTCAGAGGGCTATGAGGATCTCAAGGGTCAAGTTGGAAGCCATTCTCCTACGTGGCTACAATGGAAGAAGAGAACAACAAGTTGGAAGTTTGACTAGCGGTCCTTAACCACTTAGCCCTACGCTACGGGAACATCCTACCATGGCCGGACCTGACCAACATCAGGCTGAGCTTGGGAGAAGGCAATCCTTCCCCCATTTAGACCGTGAGGCACACTGCTGCATATACACAGCTTGCCAGAGCAGCCTCTCCCCTCCTCCCGAAGAAAGCAGGAACAGCCCAGGTCCCTGCGGGGGTTTAAACAGCCGATGCCAAGACGGAAAGGGGAGGCAATGGGATCAAAGAGCCTGGATCTGGAGGAGAGAGAGCCCAAGGCAACTTTATAACATCTGGGTGGGTTCTTCTTTCCGGTGTCAATTTCCTATTGCGACAGAGAGCTGGCGAGGAGAGGGAGCGGGGACCGTGGAAAACCTGGTCCCCCAATGTCAGAGCTGAGAGGTTGGGAGTACATGGAGGGTGACTCTTAGCTGGGTACAGAGGACTCTGGAAGAGACTTGGGGCTTCTGATACAGGTTGTGGGGCTGACTCTGCCATTAAGCACATATACTGCCTAAGGACCACACTAATTTTAGGACCCCCCAAAAAAAATGCAAAAGTAATAAATATTTATTTATTTATTTTAGCATCTTTCAAAATCAAAAGAAATTGTTAATATAATAAAAAACAATTAGCTGTGCGGTGGTGGCGCACCCCTTTCATCCCAGCACTCCGGAGGCAGAGGCAGGCAGATCTCTGTGAGTTTGAGGCCAGCCTGGGCTACGGAGTGAGTTCCAGGAGAGGCGCAAAACTACACAGAGAAACCCTGTCTCGAAAAAAACAAAAAATAAAAAATAAATAAAAACAAATAACATATGTGACCCTTTTCTACAAAGGAAAGGATCGCTAGAACAGAGAGCCCAAGACCCTCAGAAGTCACTGTGAGGCCGGGCAGACATGCAGACTGCCCATGACTACAGGCCATGGCACGCAGTTTGATATGCTGGGAAAGACACAAGCCTTGAAGTCGGACAAAACTAGATTCCAATGCCTACTTCCCACCTCTCCAAAGGTGGATTTGAAACATGACACACAGTTTCCCTACATAGAATCGGGCGCACACTAGATGCTTAATTAGTGGGGAAGGGCATATGGGAGAGGTACCTGCCACCCCAGAATGCCTGTCCTCCTTAGTCTGTCCCCCATATCTGCCATTCCGCTATCAAAATGAAACTCGTGTCTGTTGACAGGAAAAACAAGACCGTTGAGGATCAAGTACAGGGTGGGACAGTGCTAGAGAGCAGAAACTGGGCAGGACCGAGGAACCTGAAGGCATAAAAGGTCTTGGGCAAGGGATCCTGGAATAATCCCAGTCACTGACTGCCCAGGCAAGAATAGAAAGTCACAGGAACTTGGGGGGGGGGGGGCGCTAAATGCAGGAGTCCCTCTCCACCGTGGAGGGGGTCTCGCCACGTGGGTGGGTCCCTCTTCCCTTCACACCCCCTTTCCTCTATTCTGCTAGCAAATCCCAAAGACACTGGGGACCCTCTTGCTCTTGGGGTCTCCAGGGAAGAACTTAAAAAGCCCTCACGCAGCACATTGCAATGTCTTAGAAGTGGTGTCAAAGCCATGTAACTTTCTGGCGACCTAGAAATTCCAATCGCTCTCCTGTCACCCTCCGCCCCACTCAGCTAACTTGCACCTCAGAGTATCTACCCATAGACAGTCCTTCTACAGGAACACGTAGATCAGTTTGAAAATCTTGTTTTAATTACTAGATCTTTTTTTTTTTTTTTTTTTTTGGTGTTGGGGTTTAAAAAAAAAAAAAAAAAAGTCAGCTAAATCCAGACCAACAACCTGACTTCCTGGAAAAAAATAGACTGGACCCAAATCAATGAAATGTTTTGTTTTTAATTTCCCAAACCAAACAACATGTGAGGATTAAACATCATACCCTTCATCCCGCCCGCTCATCCCTGACAAAGAACACAAGCAAAACCAAGCAATCCAGAGTGGAAGGGTGACCAGAGAGAGGCTCATTCCTCCCGGGCCGGCTGCCTGATTTCCATCACGCCACACTGAGATGTCTGTGGTCCAGCCATGTAGTCCATTATAATTTGGAGGCTGAAAGAGCCGAACAGGCATCTGTAGAGGATAGAACCTTCTAATGACTGCCACACACATAGGAAAGCTAAGCTTGTTTCAAATAAAAGTCACAATCTGCAATCAAGACAGCAAGCAGACAGCCCGTGGGCTACGTGCGCATACAGAACTTGAAAAGAGTCATTTCTTCCCAAAGATCAAGCTTTAGAAATTAGCATGCAGGTTCCGGAGAGATAAGGAACTTGGCTGCAGGACTCATCCCAACCATAACTAGGATCTGATGGGGTCCCAGCTACCAGCCTTCAACTGTTTCCACGGTAACACCTGCCTGCCTTACCCCAGCTGAGTCCCGGAGCAGCCAAGGAGAAAGTTCTGGGTCTCTCTAGATTTGCATTTCAGGTACCAAACAGAAGCAGAAACCAAATCCCACCCACCATGCCATCCACCTTCTCCCCCTCAACAATAGCTAAGTGAACGCAGCTGAAAGTTTCCAAAGAACTTCGCTTTGGGGCCAAGCCCGGAGATGGAAACTCGGCCTGGGAAGGGAATTTTAGTAGGACACATACAAGCGAAGACAGAGGGGAGGGGTCAGGAATAAGAAGGGCATCATGGCTTCCACACACCCACCCCTCAGGCGCCCGGCACTACACCTAGCCAACCTGGGGCCCCAGCTGCTGAGGTTCTCACTGTCCAAGGGCCCTGGGGCTCTGAGCTTTGCCCCCTGGAACTAAAACTGCCCGTCGTCACTTCTTTCACACCTACTCCTACAGCCTTGGAGCAGGGAGGGCTTCCATCAACCAGCCATGGCCAGCCCTGTGTAGAGGCCACTGAAGGGGTCTCAAGTAAGCAGGACCTGTGGGGCGCTGGTGGCGCACGCCTTTCATCCCAGCACTCGGGAGGCAGAGCCAGGCGGATCTCTGTGAGTTCGAGGCCAGCTTGGTCTCCAAAGCGAGTTCCAGGAAAGGCGCAAAGCTACACAGAGAAACCCTGTCTCGAAAAACCAAAAAAAAATGCCTGCCCCATCCACCCACCTCCCACTCCCCGGAAGCACGCAAGCGACCCAAGGTCTTTTAGGCAACACGGGTGAGCCAAACCCCCAACCGTATATCCAAATTGATTCAGGAAATATGTGTTTGGCCTTTCGTGTTCCTCAAGATGGGTGTTCTTCATACTTCTCTGGAACATGGAAGCTGCTGCTGCCAGCTGCGGCCTCTGTAAATCTAGAGCTTCCTCAGGAAGGCTGCCAGGCGGAGCCTCCTTCAAGGACTGAGAGCAATAAGAGGGCCAGTCAGGAGTTTCCAGGCCAGCTCCATCCCAGAGCCAATCAGACACCCCGCGCTCCTTCCCCTAGCCACACTGACCTTCGCCGAGCCTCCTGCCCGACCTGCGCGTGGGTGAGCTCAGAACTCGCTAACTGTCCCTGACTTCACCCAGGACCATTTCCGCACACAGCCCCTCCAGTGGCCGGACACAGCTGTGGAAGCACAAAGCACAACCCAGAAGGCGGGAGTTGTCCTCAGCACAGAGATGTATTCCCCCCCCACACTTCACATATAAGGAAACTGAGGCACAGATGGCCTGTGATGCACCCAAGTTCTCATAACTGCTAAGTAGCAGAACTGAGGTTTGAGCATGCCCAGCATGCCTGGCCTCAGAGTATAGACCTGCCATCGCACATGCCTTCCTGCCCTATGGGGAAAAGGGCTTTAATATAATGGCAAGTGAGTGACCCAGCTGTTAGGCATTGGCTTAGCCCAGGAGGACTTCCTGGAAGAGGCAGCCCTGAGGAGCTTGGAGAAAACAGAACAGGATACTGCAGGACCCAAAAGGGTAAAGGCCTCTAGATGCAGAACATTTAGAACTCATGACCACCTTAAAGATGATAAAGAATAAGGACTTGGATGACCCCTCCCTAAACATTGCCCCAATACCTGGCCCTGGAATCTGGAATTGTCCCGTTTTAAGAAAACATAATCCGGGGTTGGGGATTTAGCTCAGTAATAGAGTGCTTGCCTAGCAAGCGCAAGGCCCTGGGTTCGGTCCTCAGCTCTGAAAAAAAAGAAAAGAAAACATAATCCTTTCAGCCCAGAATGATAGTGTTCTTGGATATGGTGAAGCAGGAGAGGCTCACACTTCAGCTGTAGCCTACAGTTTCGAGGCCTTGGGCATGGGACCCAGAGGCTTCACAACATGACCCCAAGGTTTTCCTTTCCCAAATCACCCCTGCTGCTGCGCCCAGCTTCTTGCAGCTCAGCCACACAGGGGGAGCTGGAGGGACTGGACTCCAGTTCACGTCGTACATTCCAGGCCTTGGCTTAACCTGCCCGGGATTCTGAACAGCAGACTCCTACTCATCCTTCAAAGCCCAGCTCAAACGTCACTACCCTTCTTTCCTTGACTCTCGGGGCTTCCGTGTGTTGCTTCCCAATTGCTGCTTAGCACTCTACTCCTTGTCCTGTGGGAACCCCTGGGAACCAATCAATCCCTTCACGTCCCTGGGGTCAGACTTTAAGATGAGTGTGTTACATGTAGTTCCATTATCATCGTTGATGCATTTTATATACATCTGCTTTCTTCTAGTGATTACAATATATTATGTCATGAAAATTACCATTAGCGCCATTTTTAAGTGACATTAAGTTGATCCGAATGGTTATGCAAGCATCACCACTGTTATCTATAGAACTTTTTACACTTTCCCAAACGGAAGTACTCCACCCACTAAACAATCTCCATCTTCCCAGAGTCCCCTCAGCCCGCAGCAATCACTGTTCTATGTTCTACCTCTGGATTTGACTGCTGTAGGTACCACATACTTGTGATGACAAGCATCCATCCTTTAATGTCTGGTTTATTTCAGTTTAGCACAATGTGTTCAAGACGTATCCATGTGGCAATACACGTCCATCCTTTGGGAGGCTGAAGACTATTCCATTCGTTTGGAAATATGACAGGTGTATTTGTAGACATCTGGATATCTGTCGCCTCCTGGTTCTTGTGACTAATTCTGCTGTGGCTGGATGTATAAACAGAAAGTGAGGCTTGAGGCGGAAGAGAAGAGCTCAAGGTCAGAGGGCTGGGCTAAGGAAGGGACTCCCGGATGCTTCCCCTTGAAGGGTAAGAAGAAGCCACAGTGTCCACTCCTGTCTCTCTCTTCCTTTGCCCACTAAGAGGGAATGACTGCAGTGAGTAGGACAGAAGAAAAGATCTGCCATGCTTCTTTCTGCTTGTTGGTTTGGCTTCTCAAGACAGGGTTTCTCTGTGTAATCCTGACTGTCCTAGAGCTCACCCTATAGACCAGCTGGCCTTGAACTCAAAGATCCGCTTGCCTCTGCCTCCCCGGTGCTGGGATTGAAGACGTGCGCCACCAGAGCCCGGCATGCATGCTTATTTCTTGCATGGGTGAAGCTCCTCAAACTTCAGGGCAGCCCTCTGTACCGAGAGCATCTAGAGTCTGCACACATCTCCGGATAACAAGAGGCAAAGGCCGAATTGGAACACAGAACCAAGGAGAATATGATGAGAGATGTCTGGCCAGCCCAGGCTACAGTCTCGGGGCTTCAAGAAGCTGAGGGGCTGCCAGGGGGTGGCTGGTCCCAGAGGAGAGTGCCGTTCTGATGCTGAAGGGCCTCCGGATAGGAGCTTTCTTGGCAACCTCCATTTCTGCAGACCCGCTTGCCTCAGGAACCACAAACCCAAAATGTAAAGGAATCTATTTTCTAAGGAAAACACATACTTATACATTCTGAGTAATTTCCCGTGGAGCAAGGGAAAAAAAAATAAACACAACACCCCAAATGGTATTTTGCTTACAAATGGGTTCAAGTAAAGAGAAGTGGGGGAAGAAAATACAGGGTCAAGGGGAAACTCTCTACGGCTTCCAAACCTCAGAACAAGTCCGCAGCATGGAAGGGAGCCCGGTATGGGGTCGGGAATGGCCGGAGCTGGGGGGGCTGCTGGGTCCTCTTCTGAGAGCCCCTTGTCTACCCTCAGAGCACTGAGGGTGGGATGCACACATGGAAGGGGTCTGCCATCTGGAAGGAAAGAATCCCGGGACCACAGACCACAGTGGCAGATGGGGTTCATGGCCAAGTGCATTGTGGGAACTAGCTTGCCAATGGCCATGTGAGTGGAACGGAGATTTTAAAAAACAAGCAGTGGTACCGTGGCCAACAGGAGGGTGGGAGGAGAACGAGTTTGGGAGGTGCCCAGAGGACCCAGGCAAACCAACTAAGGAGGGAATCTCAGACTCCGGGCAGCCGTCGAGAGATACTGTGAGGGAAAATGGGTGGGCCGAGAGGTCACAGATCACCTTCCAGGGCTAGCTCCGGCTCTCTGTGCACAACGCTCTGCTTCCCAACATCCTTTTCTTGTGATTTCAAATTAGACAGGCAATAAGGGAGGGGCTTACAGAACAGGGCATGGGGATGGAGCCTGCAGAATGGGAGCTAAGAGAATTTGGAAGTCCTGAGCATCAATTTGCACTGCAAATCAGACCCAGGAGGCCATCCTGACTGGCAGGGAGCCGGGGATCTTTCGAGTTTGGAGGCTCCAGTGCTTAGAGCAGCTGCCTTGGATTTGCTCGGAGCAGAAGATTGATATCGTACAGGCTTTCCGGATCTCCAGGGCCCTCTCCACCCTGGGCATCCTGAAGACTTTCACTTCTTCCCTCCTCACTCCATCTGTATAAGCACAGCACTGGAGGCAGGCCCTCAGGCCCAGAAAACCTTGCTTGAACCACAGAGCAGCCAGGGGAGGATTCCTCATTCCCCCTCTACATCTGAAGAAACTGAGGCCTGTATGGGTTGGCCACATGCCTAGCAGACCCTGGAGTGTTCCTCCAGCCTCTTTCTCAGTGAAGGTACCTCAACCACCCTGGCCTGAGAGGAGAGTTATTGTCCCCTAATATGTGCCTGATAGGTTGTAGGGAGGGCGCAGAATGCCAATGGCAGGAATCCCATCCCATGTTCTACATAGCACCCCATCCCCAGGTTCCCTCCCTAGCCCCACAGTCTAGAAAATACAGAAGGCAAAGAAACCCTGTGCTATGAACCCTAGGCTAGGGCCAAGGAGACCCAGGTCTGAGGCAACCTGCCCTTGGGACATATGTATGAACTTCAGTTTCCTTAGCAGAAAAAAAAAAAAAATAGGAGTATATTAGGATTATAGAACCAGAGCTTCATTTTTCCCACAGAAGAATCTTCATTAGCCCTGAGCTAGGAGCAGAAGGAGTAGGGCCATTTCTATGGCAACCGTATAGAACCTGACGGAGTCAGCTGCACATCCCATCTCCATCCATCTTCTGAAGTCTCCCCACAGGACCACAGCCAACACAGTTTGAAAGCTTCTTCCTTTGCCACCAAGGGACAGATCTCAAGCCCAATGTGGCTTCTTTTTTCCTCATGTCCTTCTACATGTTTGATTACTATGAAAATGCTGTCAGCTTCCAAATTGTAATCCCAGCCAGAACAAATGCCTAATTAATAATACCTTAGTGCTAGGTGTCTACATCATCTATCTGTTGCTGAGTAACAAGCCCCACACCCCACCCCACCCAAAAAAAAAAAAAAAACAAGTTAGCCGCTCAAAAACAACAAATAGCATCTCGCTATTTCTGAGGGTCAGAAACCCAGAAGCAGCTTGGCTGGGACTTCAGCATCACGAAGTTCTATCATGAAGTTGAGTCTGGATGCACACAGAGCTGTCGTCTGAGGGCTTGGAGAGTCACAGGATCCCCTTCTCCTATGACTGCCTTTACTCAATTGGATGAAATGTTGGTGACACTTAGTTCTTGCCACACACACCTCGTGTGGCATGGCAGCTGACTCCCCCATCGTACGTGATCCAGGAAGATGGTTCAAGAAGATGGTGCCAGTGCCTTCTAAGACCTGGTCTTCAGTGTCACACGGAATCACCGCCACCAGATGTTGTTAGGAGTCAGCTTGCCTGTGGCCAGGGGAGAAGATGGCCACTTTCTGGGACTGGACCATCATACTTGTCTGCTTTCCCCGCATGTTCCTGCCATCCCTCCATACTCCATATCTGTTTCCTCAGTGCCTGTCAGGTGACTTCCCGCATGGCTTTGCCCAACCCCTCTGTCACACGGGAAAACCTTTCCTGGAAAGGTCGGTCCTGCTTCCAAGCTAAGCACGAGAAGCCATGTCTCGCCCAGGTGGGAGAAAGCTGGCTTCTCACATCACATGAAGGCCCTCCTTGGCCCATGACCTCCCTGGACAGCTACTCTCTCTCTCTTTCTCTTTTTTTTTTTTTTCAAGACAGGGTTTCTCTGTGTAGCTTTGCGCCTTTCCTGGGACTCACTTGTTAGCCCAGGCTGGCCTCGAACTCACAGAGATCCACCTGGCTCTGCCTCCCGAGTGCGGGGATTAAAGGCGTGCGCCACCACCGCCCGGCTGTGTGCCACCACCGCTGCCGCCGCCGGCTCTCTTTCTCATCCTCACTGCCAACCCCTTCATTCCGAGTCTGTCCACCTTAGTGTCTGCCGACGCTGTGCTGATGTTAGAGCCCTGTCTGTGTCGCAGTGTCAGAGGACCTCCCGCTCCCACCTCTGAGCCTATGGACCTCCAGCAGCTCACCTTGTCCTGGCCTGGCATGAAAATCAAAATCCAAAGCTCACCTTTGGCCGGCGCTCCTCCTCTACCTGTGTAGCCCTGGAACACCAAGGCCATGCCCAGGCCCAGTGGCTGACTCCTACTGTCTTGGACCCGTCTTGAGCCCCCATCTTGGTAACCATTTGGAACAAGATCCCTTGTTTTGCTCTTGGTCCTCTTTTTGCTCTAAGGCCCCGACATCCTAGGCCTCCTGAACTCACCAGGGCTACCGTCTCTGGAGTTTCAGGTGGCATGGACCCACCCTGGTCCTGCTTCATCTCACCTGGATCATGATCTGGAGCCACAGGGCAGCCAGCTTGCGTTGCCCCAGCACAAGAAAGTCTTCGTCCTTCTTTCCCAGGCAGAGGCCCCGCCCCCTCAGTTTGATCCCTGCATGAGATAGATAGCCCAAAGTGTTCTTTCCCAAGAGCACCCCGTCTTCAAGCATTTCCAGGACCCCAGAGTAGATAAAGAAGGAACTCAGAGCTCCTGTCTCTAAGACTTTTTATATTCTTGCACCTGAATTATTAATCAGGTGCAAATTATTTATTTATGAAAAAAATTAATTATTTTCATTTTTAAGAGTGATCTGCCGACCTCTATTTCAGATGTTAGGATGGAGAGGAACCTCTACCTTCATAGGTTTCCATTCCAGGGAAGCCCTCCCCCACCCCATCCCACCCCCCACGCCCCTGAGATGAAGTGAGACTATAGACAGCATTTCCTTGGCTTGTCCTGAGCCCTCCCCACTCACCAGACGGAGCCTGTGTTTCTGGGCCATCATGGTGAACCCCAGGGCATGAGCCGCCATCATCCCTTTACAGGTCAATTCCTATTCCAACTGTGCTTTCCACTCAGGAGAAGGACTACCATGCCCCCTTCCAGATCTACCAACACCGCCACTGCCTTCCCACACTGTGCCGTGTCCTCTTCTTTCTGGGTGAGAATCTCTACTCATCACTGGCATTACGGTGGAAGGCCCAGCCCCAGCCTCCCCAGCAACCTGCCTGCTTTGTTTGGTCTCATCCATATGGTGAGCCTGTACTACCCTCTGCAAAGACTTTGCTCCTCCCCAGAAGCCACTGCCGGCATCCACAACAACAGGGGAGCTAAAGGTTCCCCTGAGCCAATTGCCAGCCCTCAGCAGATTCTGGTCTCAGGCAAGGAAAATCAACTTTCCTGGCCCAGTCCCTGGCTTTCCAGTAGAACCACAGCCTCCGCAAGTTGCTGGCATGCACTCTGGGAAGGACATATGGAGTGGAAAACAGCATTGTGGGTATGGGCAGCCTGCAGGCCCCACAAGGCAAAGACCCAGTCCTTTCCCCAGGGGCAGTCCCAACACGTGCACTGTGGTTCTGGTCCCCATGTGAACCTGGGGCAAAACTGACCTGGAGCCTGAGTCACAGGGCAGCCAAAGAGCTAAGGATATGACAAGGGCATGCCACACCATGCCACATGCCATGAATGCCATCTTCGACCTGTTTCTCCCTCCCTGGTGGGACAATAATAAATAGCATCCTCTCCCCCAACTCCCCTTTCCCCTAACATCCAATCAAAGAGAATCTTCCTTCCTCACAGAGCAAACTACTAGCCACACACCAGCCCTCGGCCCAAGTTACAGCTGGTGCCCACCTGTGCTGCTGGTCTAGACCTGGTCACTCTGTCTGGGGTTCCCAGACAGTTGTAGAGCAACCCTGAAGCCAGCCATCTCTCCAGAGAGCGTGGGGAGAGGAAGCAGGCCAGGCCAGAAGGCAATCTCTCTGGTGGTGCCAGAAAACACCCTGCAGGTGAGCAAGACAGGATGAGGAGGCTAGGTAGGGCTGTTACAGAAATCTACACGCTCTCTGCCCCTGGGTGGTGGCACTCGTGCCCTGTGGAAGACCCTGTACAGTGGCTAGTACTTCCCTTTACAGGCTTCTCCTAGCTGGAAGACATTGCCACTAAACATGAGTTAGTGCCTAAGAGACTATTTTGAAGTAAAGCTTTCACAAACTGTGGTCGCAAACATTTAGCTATCAAAGCATTGCTTTAAGAAGCAGAAGGTAAATAGGGCTCCACCCGCCAATGTTCCCCTCCCCAGTCTGCTCCCCACCTCACATCGATGGCCTAGGATCCTTAACATCCCTAAATAAGCAGGCTATGAAGAAGACAAACTGTTAAGCTTCCTGTCCTGGACAAAGGATCACAGACTGCCTGGGACACCCTCAGACAGAGGGTCCGGAAGTCAGAGCGACTGGCTGAATGACTGGCATCAGAGGTCACACCTGGGTGCACGCAGGGTTTTCTGCACGTGCCCTTGTGCACGTCTGCACCGCCTAACAAGGACTGGCCACCGCCTCCCTCTGCATGGGCCTCCAGGGGCCGCTCGGCGTGTGTGGACACTGCCCCCTGGTGGTCGTGGGCACCCTGGGCAGGCCTTCAGGTCTTAGCAGCCTGAATTCAAGTTTGGTCCTCCTAAAAGAAGTCCCAGGATGGAAGTTGCTGTGGGACTGGGATTCAGTGGTGTGGGTGAGGGTCTCTGGGATCTTAGGAAGAGGAAAAGAATAAAGCAGAGGCTTGGTGTTGCAAGCTGGCACTTCTGGGAAAGCAACAGAGATGGATGCAGCTGAGCAACAGGAAGCTGGCTGGGGTGCTTTCTAATCAACGCCTGTCGCAGAAAACCGGGACTAAGGCCTGGGCGTTGGACGTCGCAGGTAGTGAAACCGAGTGGCCCTTCGAATTTAGCCAATGAAAATATGGGTGACCCTGTTAAACTTGGATTTATGATTAGCAGTGAATGATCTTTAGCAAAGTATAGTCAATGCAAGATGAGCAGGGTGTCTATGCAACTCGAGAGGGAACTGATACTATAGTAATGGAGATTGCCGCAGAGTGAAAGACACAACAAATGAGCAATATACTAAAGATGGAGAGGCCAGTGCCTTCTGAGGAGTTGTAAGTAGGAAATATAGGAGTCAGAGCAAAAAAAGCCTGTTTGTAATGAGGGATATTGGTGCAGATTCACTTTTCAATGTATAGAGGTACAGGAAGAAATACAGACATAAGTATGTGTGTGTGTGTGGCTTTTGTGGCCTGTAGGCTTCTGCTCCTCCAAAGGTCATACATTGAAACTCTAACTCCAATAGGATCGTATTAGGAGGTAGGGCTCTGAAAGGCAATTAGGTTTAATGAGATGGTGAGGGGACGGCCCCCATGATGGCATTAGTGACTTTAAAAGAAGAGGCGGAGATTGGAACTTGCTGTCTCTGTCATGTTAACGTACCCGCCCAGCAGAAATGAAGGTATTCTAAAGAGACACCGTGTCTCTCAATCTGACTGTTGAAGCAGATTCAACAATGGACCCCAAAGAAATGGGAATTTCCACCAGTAATTTCATTCGGGGAGAAGTAAAGGGCATCAGCCCAAAGGGGAAACTCATCTCTGGAAAGAGATTTCATACAACTCTAACTTGTCAATTTACAGGATGAGACTGAAGCCTGGATAATGATGGTTGAGTGGTGGACAGGACCACACCTTCACCAGGACTGCTGAGATGTGGACATCCTTGGCCCTCTATTTAAACTTTGATCTCATTTCAGGACCAGCACCACTTGAGGGGTTTGCTTGGATCTCCTCCCAGAGTGGCCACATTCTTTCTCTGCTTTCCGCATTTAATAAGGCTCTTTTGCTGGGTGGTGGTGGCACACACCTTTAATCCCAGCACTAGGGAGGAAGAGGCAGGTGGATCTCTGTGAGTTTGAGACCAGTCTGATCTACAGAGCAAGTTCCAGGACAGGCTCCAAAACTACACAGATAACCCTTGTCCCAAAAAACCAAAAAAAAAAAAAAAAAAAAAAAAGCTTTTTTAATTGGCTTATTGATGACAGGTGGCTGTTGTTTTTAACTAATTCTCTATTTTTCTATTTTACCAATAAAGAGCCAGATGCTGGGGTGAAATCTGCTAGCTCAGAAAGGCAGAGAAAGCACCCAGCTGCTGTCATCCTAGAAAGAGAGCTTGTTCATACAAAAAATTCTCCAACAATGTCCCTCCCTTCTACTTCCTCTCTCTCTCTCTCTCTCTCTCTCTCTCTCTCTCTCTCTCTCTCTCTCTCTCTCTCTCTCTCTCTCCCTCTCTCTCTTCCCCTCTCCTGACTTCCTCTTACTCTCTCTGTTTTTTTCCTGTCAACTGGTTGCTTGCTCTGCCTCTTGACCTATGGTTGACTTTATATAAAAATATATTTATTTATATCCTTTTTGCAATATTCAAACAGAAAGTTCTTAGATTAAAGGTGTGTGCTAGGGCTGAGCCACACCACAGCTAAAAGCAGATTTCTCCAGTAAATAAGGTAATCTCAGGGTTCACAATGTGGTTAAACATCCTGCAACATTTCCCCCTTTTTGTCTAAATAAAAAGGAAAGGTTTTAACTCTAACACAGTAAAACTATTTAAAATGAAACTATTTCTGTCAAGCTTTCCACAATGTCCAGTTGTATTTGACAGTCTTAGGATGAAATATTTCTGAGTTCAAAATTCTGTAAAATGTTCAAGTCAGTCTCATATGAACTCAGGGAATTGAATGTCCTGAGCAGTTTGTAGTCCAAAGCTGATCTTTGGGTGGTGTTTGTCAGCTTAGTGGTATTACCCCAATCCAGGTGGATTCTTCATTGCAGGGCTCCATCATCTTCTTGGATACCTCAAAGGTTCCTGTTAGGAATGGTCATGGTTTATTGTGGAAAACTTAAACATTTGAAATGGCATAGTTAGCAGATCCCTGAAAGGCTAGAGGACCACAATCTATTAAGTACATCCAGAGTACACAAACTTAGTTCCTAGTCACCTGCTTCAGACTCAAAACCGAAAACATGTACAAGAAACTAGATGAAGCTTTTTTCTAGAATTGGTTAGTACTCTGTATGACCACTAATATCATGACAGAAAGTTTATATACACATAATAATCTTATAGACTTTGAGATGATATTTGTACCTTAAGAAAAGTTTTGGAGAGTCAAATGGAAATCAAAGGATTATGAGTGTAGATGTAACCAACCGTCTTATTAAATAAGAAACACAGAACCAATGCAAAGAAGAAAGCCAAGAGATCAGAGCTAAGAGCCTTACTGCCTGCTGCAGCTAGCCTCTTAAGTCAAGAGATCTCTCTGAAAGAGACCAACTTCCTGTCTGTTTGTCTTTATATAGACTTTCTGTTCTGCTTTCTCATTGGTTGTAAACCCAAACACATGACTGCCTCATCACTGCCTGTATGTACAGCCCTCCAGGTCTTCTATGGTATTGAGATTAAAGGCATGTGTCTCCAATGTTGGCTGTATCCTTGAACACACAGAGATCTACCTAGCTCTGCCTCCCAAGTGCTGGGATTAAAGGTGTGCACCACCAATGCCCAGCTTTTGCTATGGCTCTAATAGCTCTGACCCCTGGGCAACTTTATTTATTAACATACAATTAAAATCACATTTCAGTACAAATAAAATACCACCATATCTCCCCTTTTCTATTTTAATAAAAAGGAAAAAGTTTATAACATAAGAAAAACTATATACAAAGTACAATAACTATATACAATATATACAAGTAATAAATACCTAAACAATGTCTAGTTCATTTTTATTTGACAAATTCAGAGAAAATAATTCCATTATCTATCCTATTTTGGTAAGTCCAAAATGTACTTAATTCACTTTCTATCCTAACTAGTCTTCAACTATAACTAACTAATCTTCAACTATAACTAACTAATCTTCAACTATAACTAACTAATTTTCAACTCTTTCAAAGACCCAAGAAGGAAATAATATTACCTAATAAAAATAAAACAGGAAGTACATGCAAGCAACTTCCAAAAAATTGTGAGTTGACAGAAACAGCCAGCTGCCTGGACAGTCACCCGAGGTTTCTCCACAGTGTTAGGGCATCATCTTCAGCCTACAGGCTTAACGTATCTGACAGACTCATTTGTGAAGTAGGATGTACACAAGGTCAACAGTTCAACCTCACATTGGGTGAGAGCAGTCCATGTACCAGAAACACCTGAATTCCACTAGTGTCCTGTCATGATTCAGGATTTTAAATTCTGGAAATTGTTGATGGTTTTTTTAATTCAGCTGTCCATTCTTCTTGGCTGTGTATATATGGCTTCATCTCAGCATCCCGTTCTTCTCCACATCCCTCTATTAAATGCCAGTCTACCATTGAGAGGCATGAGATTAGTTACTCTTCAAGAATAACTGTTTCAGCTGCTGTTCCACTGTACATCAGAAGCCATCAGCCCACTGCCTGTTCAGCTGCCTTTGAAGAAAAGGGCACTGTACCTTTTCCAGATTGCAAAGGCCACTTCAGGGATGGTGCCATATTGTCCTAGCCTCAGAAGATGCTTTTTGATAAAGCCATAACCACACTTGTTTTGGCAAGAATCAGTAGTCCTTTGTTTCATGTCCTGTCTGTCCCTTTTGTCCTGTTGATTCGAGGATACTTTGTTGTCCAGTGGCTAACTTTTGCCACAATGAAAGTTAACTCCATATGCAGTTTCTTCAATGCCCATATTTTCTCTGAAGTAGATTGGTACTGCCAGGAGCCGACATGTCTCATAGTCATAACAAAAAAGAAAAATTTTCTAAGTTATTAAAACATTTTAAATGCCATATTCTGTAGATCTCTGAAGGGTTTGAAGATGACCTGTCTATCTAAAATATATCTGCTCAGTTTCTAAAACATATCTAATATGACTACAAGTTCTATTGTAATGTCTAACTACTAACTTTCATTTCTTTATATCCTAATAGTTGGTAATAATAACATTCAAGAATCAGAAAATTGCATTACATTGTTAAATGAACAGTATAAGTACAATTAGAAATATACATGTAGCATTTTCTAACAATATCAATTTCAATATATATAATTTGTATACAATATAAAACAATCCAATCCAATGTAAAGTATTTAAAACTAGTAATTGTCTTTTTCTTTTCTTTCTTTTTTTTAAAAGAACAAGAACCTTAAATCTAATCTCCTTTGCTTAGCCTTTTTCCTAACCCTTGACAACAACTTGTAACCAACCCCCATAAACAATGAAAATTATCCCAGACCCAAAACCCATTAAAAGACAAAAAAAAAAAAAAAAAAAAAAAAAAAAAAACCACCTGCCCCACACCACCTCTTTGGGAATGTGGGCATCGTATTCTTAAAATTGCTTCCTGCTGGGTATGGGTGAAGTTATCTTTATCCTGAAAGAAAAATTTAGGTTAATTGTCAAATTCTAGGAAAGGTAACTATGTCCTTCATTATCCAGTCTGTGTATAATGCCAAAGTTCAGGGTTTATCTCAAATCCTTATTCAAGTAGGCGCCACATTGGGCGCCATTTCTAACTAGAGTTTTCCTGCCTTGTCCACAGTCAGGACAAATCTTTGTCACCCGCCAGTCCCACAGCCGCTCAGACCCAACCAAGTAAACAGACTTATATTGCTTACAAACTGTATGGCCGTGGCAGGCTTCTTGCTAACTGTTCTTATAGCTTAAATTAATCCATTTCCATAAATCTATACCTTGCCATGTGGCTCATGGCTTACTGGCATCATCACATGCTGCTTGTCATGGCGGCGGCTGGCAGTGACTCCTTCCGCCTTCCTATTCTTTCTTTTCTCCTCTCTGTTAGTCCCACCTATACTTCCTGCCTAGCCACTGGCCAATCAGTATTTTATTTATTGACCAATCAGAGTAATTGTGACAATAGAAAAGTCCCTTAGTTTCTATCTTCTTCTGACATCAGACAGAGATTTTAGATTTTCCTTTAGCAAGTATGTGTGATTTTAGAGGTGAGAGCCACGCTCCAACCCCAAAGCCAGCTTTAATCTTTAATTGAATTGAGACCATAAGGACCATTTTGCAATTATGTCTGTGGAGGGCAGCAGAAACAGCATTTGGGGAGATTTAGGAAATTCTACTCTGCTGGAGGTGGGCAATACCACTTGGCCAATTTACTCCTTTTCTTGGGACATTTTCTGCTGATGATCTGTCCTTTTTCTACAGATGTTTCACTTATCCAGTGGTCTCTGGATTCCTTAGTTGGATGCTGTTATTCTCCCAGAAAGATAAAAGCAAAACCCTGCCCCAACCCTAACTCTGGGGGGGGGTCCTTTTTTGGCAGGTTATATCTTTCCTAGGGCAAATATTTTTTGGCAACAGAAAAAGTATTATCTTTAAAATTTTAAAAATTCCTTTGAAATTTTGAAACTAAGTGTACCTTAGTATGTGTGAATAAATATACCTATATTCCTCCTTTCTCTTTATATATAAATTCAAGGTTAAAGTGTATTTACTTTTAGATCATAAAGGACATTCACTTTGAATTTCAACCTGCCTTTTGCAAGCAGCCTTTAAAGTCAAATCACTGTAATTCTTACGTGCCTGCCCCTGCATCCATGCATTGGGATAACAGGTGTGAACCACCACCCAGCTATGGGTTCCTTATAGTAGTTGTTCTCAGAGGGTTGTCCTGGTTTAATTTGGTTCTCCATTTCCCCTTATTTTTTAGTGTTGGGGTAAACTTTCAGTTTTTGTTGTTGTTGTTGTTGTTGTTGTTGTTGTTGTTGTTTTTGACTGTGTAATCCATCATTCTTGCTGATTTATTTTGGATTTTTTTCCCTGCCAAATTTTAACGTTATAGTCTCAATTAAATATGATGCCAATTTGTCCACCATTTCATTATTTTTAGATGTTTTGTCTGTCTTTCCTATATGACCCAAAATTTGATGTCTTTGCTAAGTTTTGCCAGGTCTTGTCATTTCCATTTATGCCTCCCATGACCATATATCTCTGCCATTTATCTCCCAGTTAGTGGTCTTTCATTTTGATAACTATATAGCTATATACCATTGCATGAATTAATGGTGTGTTAGCCAATGCTGGACCGTTCTGTTGGTCCTGTGCAACTGTGCAATGGCGCTTCTTTTCAGGGAGGGGTTTAGGAATGGGGATTATAGGCAACTGAACTATTTCCTCCGTGCTGAAAGGCACAGACCCCTTTGCAACCACATCCTGGTCATGAAGGAATTCAGATAGGTACCATTTCCTTCCATGGCTAAGCCTGCAAAGGACTCTAAACAGATCCAATCCATCATAATAAGGAGCGTTCTTATGGCCATAGGGTGGTTGGCAATAACTGAGTATAAGGTTCCCCGTCCCTCATAAAATGTCTGCATTTGTTTCTCAGTGAGAGAATATTTATTCCCTGTACATGGAAAGCGTTTGCAATGGAAGCAAACAGGCAAATGTTGGTGGACTCCCTTTTGCTTTTTGAGTCCCCAGTTACCAATTCACCAATAAATGTGTAATGTTGGTCTGGGTTGCATGCTCAGAGAAGAGCTTACTGGCAGTTGCAGAAGGTGCTCTTTGTTTCTGTTCCAGTTGGAAATTAGTTTCCAGTAACCCTCTAGAGGGTTTTTATAATAGTCTGCAAATATGGCACGTGATTTCTCTAGTATGCAAACATACCACTTAGGAGCTGTATTTGAGTTTTGTCCCTGGGTGGTGCATTAAAGGCATGAACCACCCCATCTTGTTCACTGTAACTCTAGAATTTAGGAAACAACTACCTTATAGAAGTCCACCTATCCCTGCTGCAATTAAAGGCATGGGCTACCACTGCCTGATCAAATATTTTATCTTAGCTCCAAATCACTCCAACTCTTACAGATTTGGAAAACAAATTTGAACTGTAGTATACCTTTGAATTTACTTACAGGAATTGGTCCTGTGCAACTGTGCAATGCTGCTTCTTTTCAGGGAGGGGTTTAGGAATGGGGATTATAGGCATCTGAACTATTTCCTCCATGCTAAAAGGCACAGACCCCTTTGCAACCATATCCTGGTCATGAAGGACCAGGTGGTATACTTGTAAATGTGCTTTATGTTTTAATATGCAAAAAAATATTTCATTTTACTAGAGACATATGCTGAAACATTGTCAGTCTTAATTTGGACAGGTATCCCCATAATAGTAATAACATGTAATGAATGTGTAATTATGGAATCAGCCTTTTCAGAACTTAAAGAAGTTGCCTGTCGAAATCCTGAATGTATATCTATGGTATGGTGCACATACTTTAATTTTTCAAACTGCAAAATGAAACACATCCATTTGCCAAATTTAATTTCTTTGAGTATACTTTGGGTTACTTCCTGCAGGTAATGGAGTTTTGTTATACAAAGGTCAAGTAGGACATTTCCTTATAATTTCTATGGCTTGTTGCTAAATGATAGAAAAATTCTTATTTAAATCTTTGCTGTTAACATAGTATTTTTTATAAAATTCTGAGACTTCTAGCACATTTCCTTTTTTTTTTTCATCACAGGCAATTTATTTTGTTCTATTCATCCACAGTTAATACAGAAAATACTTGGAAACATTTCCATATAATGTTTGACACAGAAATCATCAAATAGAAGTATACAATGTTGACAGGAGGCAGTACATTTATAATTTATAACCCCAAATGTATTTATAAATTAGAAATGGAAAGATCTACAAATGAAATTATGAAGGTTCACCAAAGTCATTTAATCTGTCAGTTTCTCATTCATTTTTATGTCTTAATAATATTCTATTGTATGAATAAGCCACATTTTATTTCTCTCCAGTATTTGATAGCTATTTGAGTTGTTTTAACTTTTTTACTATTAGCAACACACTTCTGTAAACCTTCATGTACATGTTTCATAGGTGCACATTTTCAGTAGTTTGAGGTTATATTCCTAAGGGTAGAATTGTTGAGTAACAGAGTAACAATGTTTTGCATTTTGACCAACCACCAGACTGTTTTGCCAAAGTGGCACACCATTTTACAATCTCACCAAATCCTTGTTTTTAAGGCTCTGATTTTTGTACAAAAGCATTCAATCATTCTGTCAGACCAAACCAGGAAAAGTAAGCTATAGTTCAGAGCTGTTCTATTCCATTTACTATGCAAAGCGAATCTTGGCGTTTGCAACTCTCAGCCCTTTTGAGTATTCTTGCAATGTTTACCTTTTCCTCCACCACTTTTTTTTCTTCTTTTTTTCTGGTTTATTTCTATCTATTACAAATGTATAAAAAATCCTCCATCAACACTGCTGGTAGCAGCAGAACCTTGAGAAATATACCTTTGGTTTGCCTCAGAAAAGGAACACATATTGTACTGTAAAGTTTATAAAATTGGCGCAAAACATTGTAATAATGTTACAATACCAGTTTTAAGAGTTCAGTGACTAATGGGGAGCCGATGGGATACATGCAGAACTGTGAAAGCGATCTCACTTAGCCAGCTGTACACGTAGACTGTAAATCTACATTCAGATCATTTTTGAACTAAGACTATCATCTCAGTTTATCTGTTGAGGTCAACCAGGAAACCCTAGAATATACCTTGATTTTTGCAAAAAAACAAAATAGGGGGAGGGGTTTCTTCAGCATTTCAGTCCACGAGTAACAGTATCCTAACAGGCAAAGTGTTCTCTCACTGTCAACATAGAATGAACTGCTGCTGGAGGTCAACTTGGGCTTTAATTTGCATTAGCACTTACATGCATAGTAGTCCAAGCTGTTGACCTCATGACTTTAAAAAGTAACTCTAAAAAAGTAAAATGGCTCTTCTTGGAAGACTAAAGAAAGACATCCAGCCACAGTTATAAAAAGTCTCATCAAAACAATATACCCTTTTATGAATTACGCCTCAATTAAGAAAACAAAAAAAAAGTAGCCCCAAATATAACTTAAGATATTTGAAAAAAACAAGGTGAATACAGGTTCAAAAGTAATTAAGATATATTTTCTTAAGGCTATCTAGAATTAGGCTTTAAAGAATTCTACCATTTCAAGTTTACCACTAGTTACTAGATACCTATTTACAAACAAGATGTTCACCTTTTTTGTTCCTTTATCAAGAGAAAAATCTACCTTCAGACTATGAGGGTGGTGATAGGGAGGGACTAGAAAACAAGATTCAAACAATCCCATGCAAATATCACATTTTTCAAATGGAAGAACTCCAAACTGCACTAGAAGTTCCAATCACTAAGACACTTTCCATTGAAATGATTTAAGTACAACTACATGGCACCAAGGTTTAGGCCTAATATAGGCCTGACAACCAAGTCCTTGTTTTCTGGAAGAAAGGCCTCAAAAGTCCCATTCAATTCCATATAACAATACTTCAAAGATCAATTAGGTTTTCCTTTCCTTAATATTTTTGTTTTTGACTTCTAATCCTAAAGACTAGATTAAAACTTAGCTCATTTCCCAGAAGGCATTGCTTCCCTTTGCTCTATGAAAGAGTCCACCAAGACCTCTTCCTCAAAACCATCTAGCCCCCAGCCTCCAGCCTTTGCTTGTGATGCATCTTTCTCAACATCCTGAAAAGGTAATGTAGGTAAAATATGCTCATAAACATTAAAACTAGTTGTTATAAAGACGTAACTAGCTTTATAATTTAAGTTTTAAAGCATAAATACTTGCAGCTTAATCTGCACTGACAATGATTGTCGAAGCCTAGAATTCAACATTTACAAATTCTCATTCACACACACACAAAACACACTATTATCACACAACTTGTGTCTTGAGAGAATCTTCTGCTTTTTAAATCTTTGGCCTCCCAGTCAATCCCAAGTTCAACAAACTTTTCCGCGTTCTGGTAGTTACCTGGACCACTGAGGCATTGCCACAAGACTTCTTCTCTTTTGAAACATCCTTTTTCTCTAGATATTAGGATAGCTACACCAGCTTGTTTCTTCTGTGGTGTATGTTGGTGTGGGATTATCTATTGCTTGATTTTTCATGGATGTGTTTAGCTTCTTTGGGTTGAATTTTCCCTTCTAGTGCGTTCTGTAGGGCTGGGTTTGTAGACAGGTATTGATTAAATCTGGTTTTATCCTGGAATATTTTGTTTACTCCGCCTATGGTGATTAAGAGTTTTGCTGGGTATAATAGTCTGGGTTGGCATCCGTGGTCTCTTAGTGTCTGCATGAGATTTGTCCATGATCTTCTAGCTTTCATAGTCTCTATTGAGTAGTCTGGTGTTATTCTGATGGGTTTACCTTTATATGTTACTTGGTCTTTTTCCTTTGAGGCTCTTAATATTTTTTCTTTGTTCTGTGTGTTTAGTGTTTTGATTATTATGTGGCGAGGGGACTTTTTTTTTGGATCCAGCCTATTCGGTGTTCTGTAAGCTTCTTGTATCTTCATATGTATTTCTTTCTTTAGGTTAGGAAAGTTTTCTTCTATGATTTTGTTGAATATATTTTCTGTGCCTTTGATTTGGTATTCTTCTCCTTCTTCTATCCCTATTATTCTTAGGTTTGGTCTTTTTATGGTGTCCCAAATTTCCTGGACATTTTGTGTTATGACTTTTTTGTCTTTAGTGTTTTCTTTGACTGACGAATCTATTTTCTCTATCATGTCTTCAGTGTCAGAGATTCTCTGTTCCATCTCTTGCAATCGGTTGGTTATGCTCGTTTCTGTAGTTCCTGTTCGTTTTGTCAGGATTTCTATTTCCAGCATTCCCTCAGCATGTGTTTTCTTTATTGTCTCAAATTCATTTTTCAGATCTTGGAATGTTTCTTTCATCTGTTTAATTGCTTTTTCTTGGCTTGATTTGATTTCTTCCCATTTTTTGTTCGTTTTTTCTTCCATTTCTTTAAGGGAGTTTTTAATTTCCTCTCTAATGGAGTTTTTCTTTTCCTCTTTAAGGGAAGTTTTTATTTCCTCTTTAAGAGAGTTTTTCATTTCCTCTTTAAGGAAAGTTTTTATTTCCTCTTTAAGGTAGTTTTTCATTTCCTCTTTAAGGAAAGTTTTTATTTCCTCATTGAGGGACTGTTTTATTTCTTCTTTAAGGGCCTCTATCATCTTCTTAATGTCATTTTTAGGGTTGATCTCTTCTGTTTCTTCTGTCATGGTATGTTTAGGTCTTGTAGGTGTAGAATCACTAGGTTCTGATGTTGCCATATAGGTCTTTATGTTGTTGCCTGTATTTTTGCACTGGCGTCTACTCATCTTTTCCTCTGTGCGGTGCAGGTGGTGTCTGTGTCTGAGAGTGCCTCTCTTGTTCTAATTTTTAGTCTTGGTTTAGTAGGGGTTCTTGGTTAAATTGGTGCTATTGGGCTGTTTCTTCAGGGACAGCTGATTTCAGTCGGTGAATTATATACTTATGATTCTCGTGATCTGGTTTGGTGACTGGGTAGCACCTTCTTCTGTGTTCCCAGGTCACGTTTTGTTCATTTGTCAACTCCTCAGCTGATCTTGTTTCTTCAGACTTCAAACTGTAAGCATCTGAATCCTCTCCCAGATGGGTTTCAGCTGAGCAGGGTAGTCTCACCAACACCTCCAAGTTGTTGGGTTTCACAGGATCAGCAGTTGGGCCCTGGGTTGTCCCCAGACGGAGTGTCCAGACTCGCCCTGGTTCTGACCCACGGAGATAGCCTCTTCCCCAGGTGTTGGGGCTAGGGGCATCCCCGTTCCAAGCTGTGTCCGCCCCTCTCCGTCCCCGGGTCTGTCCACCCCTGTAGCCCGCTGCCACAGGCCCACCTGCATCCACTTGTCTCCACCGCTGGGCCTGTATGTCCCTGTCAGCTGCCGCTGGGTCTGTCTACCTCTGCGGGTGGCCAATGGGCCTGTATGTCTCTGCCGACTGCCACCACGGGCCTACCTACCTCTGCTTGTCACTGCTGCCGGGCTCATCCACCTCTGCGAACTGCCATGGGGCCTGTATGTCTCTGCCGGTTGCCGCTGGGCCTGTATGTCCCTGTCGGCCGCTGCCACCAGGCCCTTCCACCTCCGCAAGTCGCCGACCTGCGTCTGCCTGTCTCCGCCGCGCCGCGTGGCCTGTTCACCTCTGTTTACCGCCGCCAGGCCTGAATGTCTCTGTCAGCCGCAGACGGTCCTGTCCACCTCTGTCTGCTTATCTCTGCCGCAGGGCCTGTACACCTCTGTGGGCTGCCACTGGGCCTGAATGTCTCCGCCAGCTGCCGCTGGGCCTAAATGTCCCTGTCAGCCACTGCCGCCGGACCCGTCTACCTCCGCGGGCCGCTGCCACAGGCCTACCTGCGTCTGCTTGTCTCCGCCATCTTCCACATTTCCTTTTAATAGCTGATCAATTTCATCAATTTGAACTGTAGTAACCCTTTGAATTCACTTAAAACATTTTAAATCTCTTGACTGTGTTTTTAATATTAAACAACAAAAATATTCTTTTTATTTAAAAAGAAATATGACATCTACATCTAACATGTGACAATCTACATTACCTTGTGCTAGAGGGCCTGGTAGACCAGTATGGGATCTGATATTCATTATATACAATGGATGCCTTCTATTTCTGATTATTTGTTGTAGCTGAATAAATAGCTAAGTCAATTCTGAATCATCCAGAATAAGTTCAGTGGTTTTAATATGTTTAATAAACAACTCTTTATATAGTCAATAACTATATAAATTTAATAATACCATAAGAATGGTGTATAGCTCTGATTTTCTAACTGAATCATAAGGACTTTGAGCCACTTTACTATTTTTTCCTAACTTATAACCTTTCTTTCCTGATTTATTTCCATCAGTATAGAATATAGGGGCTCCAGAAAGTGGTGTCCCATTTACTATATGAAGAAGACTCCAATTAGTTCTTTTTATAAACTGAAGTCTCTTGCTCTAGGGATATTTGTTGTTAATCTCTCCCAAAAAAAATTACTGCAAAATTGCCAGTGTTCATTTTCTGCCCATAATGAGGCAATTTAAGCATTGGTAAAAGGTACCACAATTTCTGTTGGGGTCTATTCCTACTAATTGATACAGTCTCACTTTTCCTTTCAGAATCAATTTAGAAACCTTTTATATATAGGTGTTTAATTTTTTTACTCTGTATGCTTTTAAAAAAAAAATGTCCACTCTAAGATATTATCTTTTCTCTACATAAGAATTCTGTGGGAGAAGGAATAGAAGGTAAAATAACCAGAATATAATCAAGCTCTTCAAGCAATCCACATGCACATCCTGTAATTTCTTTTCTATCAGAGCCAATTCTCTTTCAGCCTCAGCTGATAAGTTTTCTTAGCCTATTTAAGTTCTTATCACCTTGTAAGATTTGAAATAATTACTTAGCTTTTGAGTAGTTAATCCAATTGTGGGCCATAGCCAGTTAATATCTCCTAACCATTTTTGATAATTATTGAGTTAGTAATTGATCTCTCCTGATGTGTAATTTCTGTGGTTAAATTTTCTATAAATCTATCTTATATCCTAGATTATTGATAGAATCTCCTCTTGGTATTTTTTCAGGAACAATTTGTAATCTCCAGCAAGGCAAATTTTTCTTTCTTTCATCAAACATTTTTCTAAGGTATCTGCATCTGAATCAGCTGGTGAGATATCATTTATAAAATGATAAATTATAGACTGAGGAAACTGTTTACAAATTAGTTCAAATGGCTGTTGTACAAAATATTGATACAATGTGAGGCTGTTTAACATTCCTTGTGAAAGAATTTTCCACTGATTGTTTTAACAGGTTGAACATTATTATAAGTAGGCACTGTGAAGGCAAATTTTTCTTTGTCCTATTCTTGTAAAGGTATAGTAAAAAAAAAAAAGGGTAGTCTTTTAAATCAATCACTATAATAAACCATCCCTTAGGTAATAAAGAAGCCAAGGGCATTCCAGGCTGAAAGAGCCCATTAGCTGAATCACCTTATTTATGGCTCTTAAACTTGTTAACATTCTCCATTTTCCAGATTTTTTTAATGACTTAGCTGCTCCTGTACCAGCTGTTCTAGTGCCAGCTGTCAAAAGCCATTGTTTCACCCACACAGGTTTGTCAGTTAACCATTTTTTTTAAATAATTTATTTTAACTTTATTTTATGTGAGTTGGTGTGAGGGTGTCAGATGCCCTAGAACTGGAGTTACAGACAGTTGCAAGCTGCCATGTGGGTGCTGGGAATTGAACCCAGGTCCTCTGGAAGAGCAGCCAGTGGTCTTAACCACTGAGCCATCTCTCCATCCCTGTCAGTTAACCATTTTAAAGGTAGGGCTGTCGGTCTTTCAATGGTACTAAAGCTGTTGGTACCTTTGAAAGACCAACAGCTGTTGTGCCCTGTTTATGAACAGCCTGAATGGTCTGTGACTGTTCATAATAATACCTCTTAATATTTTTCTCAGAAACATTCTTTATTTTATGGTTTGTTTCTGAGATTGGAGGAATGTTAATCTGTTTTCCATTGCTGCAACAAATCACATCCCCATAAAGTTATGGCTATAGTAGCCACATATGGCTTTAATTTTCCTATCTGTCTTTCTGGCCCTGTGCACTGGACCCATCTTGCACTTTGTTTTACCTGAAATAAAGTTGCAATCCCTATAAGTGAAATATTTACCTCCTGAAGAGGCCAATCTGGATGCTAACGTTTTTGGTGAAATTATTGTTACATCTGCCCGTATGTCTAGTAAACCTACAATTTCATTGTCATTTATTTGTATTTTTAGCTTTGGTCTCTAATCATTTATAGCAGTTTGCCAAAATATTGTTTTCTGGTCTCTCCTGATTTTTTTGTTTTATCTACTGAAGTTGTTCTGTCCTTGATTACAGACAGAGCAGTGTGGTTTCTAACAACAGACATTAAATCTTTTAATTGCTCTGTGGATGAGTTTCCCTGATGCTGACAGGGAATGATTGGACCAAATTTGATATTGGATTCTGCAGGAGGCTCCTTAGAGAATTTCCCAATGGCAAAGGGTTACCTTGCCTGTCCCATGTTGATCTGCATTCATTAGTCCAATGCTATCCTTTGTCACACCTTCTGCTGGAGCCTTCTGTTTGGATTATCTCTAGAAAAAAATATTGTCTCTAGGAATGAATTGCCTATAATCCCTTTTCAAATGACCTTGCTTACCACAATTAAAACATCTGATCTTTTGATTTTTTATAAAACTTTTATAAATTACTGTAGCTGGAGGGCTTCTCTCCAGGTTTCCCAAGCCCTGCAGTCCCACAATCCACTTATAAAATAATCACTCAGACGCTTATATCACTTATAAACTGTATGGCCATGGCAGGCTTCTTGCTAACTGTTCTTATATCTTAAATTAACCCATTTTTATAAATCTATACCTTGCCACGTGGCTGGTGGCCTACCAGCGTCTTCACATGCTGCTTGTCCTGGCGGTGGCTGCAGTGTCTCTCTCCTCAGCCTTCCGCTTCCCAGAATTCTCCTCTCTCCTTGTCCCACCTACTTCCTGCCTGGCAAATGGCCATCAGTGTTTTATTTATATATAGAGCAATATCCACAGCAAATTACTTCTATCAGAGTAGCATCATAAACATGAGGTCCAATATCAGCTGTATTTCTAATTCATTTATCTATGGGCACTGCTCTTGCCTTTAAATGCTTACTCATTCTTTTGCATTCTGAATTAGCATTTTCAAAAGCCAAATAATCAATTAGTATTTGTCTGAATTCTGGATCTGATACTATTCTAATCACAGCTGAAGTCAATCTTTGCAGCAAAAATCAGTAAAGGATTCTTTTGGGCCTTGTATAATTTTAGTAAATGACTCAGACCTCTTTCCTGATTCTTTAACCTTGTCCCAAGCATTTAAAGCTGCTAAACAACACAGTGCCAAAGTGTGATCATCAAATTCAAGCTGCCTTTACAATTTAACATATTGGCCTCCACCTAGAAACTGATCTTGGGAAATATTAATACCTCTAGCCCTACTTCATTGTTCTATGACCCCAGCTTCCACTTTCCACCATGTTCACCATTGTAACTGAGGACCAGCTTCCAATGCTGCTGTTGCCAAATCTTTCTAGTCTTGGGGGATAATTATGTTCTGAGTTGGACATGAATTTAATATCTGCTTCACATACTATATGAAATGATTGCTTCCTCAAATCTCCTCAAATCTAATATTTCTATAGGATTCAATTTGACTTCTTGATAACCTCAGAAGTGTCTATTGTCTCCTAATAGTTCTTATATAGTAACTGTATATAAACTAAGGTTTGTTTTCTAATAACCTTGGGCCACCCCACTGCAGTTTTATCATGCAGTGGTGTGGTAGATTCTTGTCTAAATTCCTCTGTGTCTGAGTATTTTTCTTGTTTTCATTTATAAGTCTTTCCAAGGCTTGTATCTTATCAGTCCAATTTTCATAAAATGTGGCACAAAAAATACCACTATGACTATTAAAGATAAAATATGAACTACCAGACTGATAGTAATTATAATTGGTATTATGTCAATTTCAGTTAAGCCATTTATCTTTTCATTTTCTCCTTCCATTTTCAAGCCATCTAAATGGGTCTTGATGCCCTGCATTGTGTTTCCCATCCTTAATGTAGAAAAGGTTTTTTCTTTTAATATTACTTATCTCTCTCCTTAAGGACTTCCCAGGTGTCTTACCAAATCTGATGACTTCTCAGTTTGTCCACTGCTGGCATGATTTCTCTGTCTGTGTGATTGTGTCACACATTGGAGCACCAAATGTTGTTTTCAACTAAGTCTCTGTCATTCTATTTTAATTTATTATTATCATATTATTTATTATTATTATCATATTATTTTATTTAAGACTCAGGAGCCAGATGTTGGGGCTAGCTAGAGAAGCAGAGAAAACACCCAGCTGCTTCCTCCTCCACCATCATCCCAGAAAGAGAGCTTACCCCTAGACACTTCAAACAAAAATCCTCCAGCCAGATGTCCCTCTCTTATACTTCCTGTGCATCTTTCTCCCTGTCCTCCTGACTTTTTCTTACTCTCTGTGAAGACAACCAAGAAGAGAACTTTCATAGGACATGAAGTCTGTACCTTGAACTTTGACTCCCAGCCTCTAGCTTAAAAGAAATCAGTGTCTCTTACTGAAGCCACCAAATCTAGTATATTGCTATATAGCAGACAAACTGATAAATACAGTGACCATACATATTATGCTTTAGAGAGAGAGAGAGAGAGAGAGAGTTCACTGAGAGGGCTTGGGAATTTCAGTAACAAATAACATAAACTTTGGTTTCTGAATACAGATTGAACATCCCCTATCCAAAAGACTTGGGATTTTTCAGGGTTTTGAAGATTTACATATAGCTATCATGAGATATCTTGGGGATGGGCTCAAGTCTAAACATGAAATTTGTTTGTGCTTAATAACTGTTACATTATCCATAGAGCCCAAGTACACTTGCAATGTGCCTGTATTTTGACTGTGAGGCCAAGTGTGGAATTGTCCATGTATGGCAGCATGTTAATATTCAGTTTCAGATTTTTTTTTGAATAGGCTAGATTTTGAGGTATTTTTAATTAGGAATGCTCAGCCCTGTACCATTCCACTGAAGGAAAACAGCCATCCCAGTTACCCTCTTCTCCCTTCGCTACTGTCTTTTTCTTTTCCTTTGTCTATCCTGAAAAGCTATTATTAGGTATTGTGATGGTTATGTTGACTGTCACCTTGACGGAATCTGGGATCCCCTGGTTGACAGGCCTCTGGACACACCTGTGGGGGGAGTATTCAGCCTCCAGCATGGCTATGAGTGTCTGTGCTAATTAGGTTCATTGAGGTGGGAAGACCCATGCTGGTGGCTCCATGATATGAGCTGTAGTCCCGAACTCTGAAAAAAGGAAAAAGCTAGTAGAGGACAGCATTGCTCTTTCTCTTGGCTGTGAGCGCAAAGTGGCCAGCTGCTTCAGGCTCCTTCCCATTATGATCGGCTCTAAACCTCACACTGTGAGCCAAAATAAACCCTCCCTCCCTTAAGTTGCTTTGGTCAGAGTATTTTATCACAGCAACTGGGAAAAGTGATTAAGACAGGTATATTCACGTTTAGACTTGAGCTGTTTTTAGTAAATTGACCTCTTTATTGTTAAGTATCAGTCAGCTGCATAAGCCATAACAAAATATTACAGATAGGGTGATTGAACAGTAGGAAGTTATTTCTCATAATTCTAGAGACTGGAAGTCCAAAATCAAGAGCCAATATGGTTGATTTCTGGTGAGCTCTCTCCCGCAGCTCATCAATAGCCACTCTCTTGCTAGGAGTTCACCAGGTCTTTCTTCCATGGATGAGGGAAAAGCAAGCTTTCTTCTGTTGTGGAGTATTATTTTAACTAGGCAAAGATGTGTTACATTTGTTTATGCTGCATAATATTACTTTAACTGTGTAAAGGTGTGCTACATTTGTTTCTGCTGCATTTCTTTAATTATGAAAAGATGTGTTGCAGCCGGGCGTGGTGGCGCACGCCTTTAATCCCAGCACTCGGGAGGCAGAGCCAGGCGGATCTTTGTGAGTTCGAGGCCAGCCTGGGCTACCAAGTGAGCTCCAGGAAAGGCGCAAAGCTACACAGAGAAACCCTGTCTCGAAAAAAAAAAAAAACCAAAAAAAAAAAAAAAAAAAAAAAAAAAAAAGAAAAGATGTGTTGCATTCAGAACAGCTTCAAGGCTGCTAAGATGATAAGCCTCACAGACTACTTTAGCCAAGACTTAACAATTATCCTGACTTTTTTTCAAGGTTCCCCCAAAGATTCCATCATCTCCAGACAACAGAAAACAGTCTATGAAAAACAATGCCCACATTCCCAAAAGATGGGTTATGGATGTGTATTATCATTTAAGGGAGGTTGGTTACAAATTGTTATCAATCATAGTTAAAAAAAATAAACAAAAGAGAAATATAAAGATCTCTTTCTAAAGGAAAAAAGGAGGATATGATATAGAAATGATGGGAAAAGGTAGATTAGTGAATCTACTTTAATCTAAAAAACAAGTATTAATCTCAAAATATTTTACATTGGTATGGATTTTGGTTTGTTGATACAAATTTAAAATTAATTTTGTTATATTGTATGTATGTTAACTCTTTTTTAGGGTATTGTTTTTATGTGGCTCATTTAAAAATGTAATGTATAATTAAATACAGACTAATAGTCATCTATAACAGTCAAACTTTTTATAATAGTCAAACTTAATAGTCATGATAGGTATGTTTTCAAAGTTATACACAGATATATTTAGATAAATAGATGGTCTCCAAACACTTCAAAGATCTACTGAATATGGCATTTAACATGTTTAATAATGTAAGGCTTTTCATGGCAGTGAGATATGTCTGCTCCAGACAATATCAATTTACTTCAAAAGAGGATGTTGGGCATTGAAGAAACTCCATATGGAATGTGCTTACTTTCTTTATGGCAAAAGCCAACCATTTGGTCAAAAAACTTCCCTTGGCTCAGTTGCTAACAGTATACTGTCCAAACTGGACCAAAAGGATGCAAAAGAAAGTGACTGCCAAACTTTGCCAAAAGAAGGTAGGACAGTCCCTCAAAATTCCCTGCTTCTCAAAAATGTCTGTCAGATATACTAGGCCTGTAGGCCAAAGTTGAATGCCCCAACATTACAGAAGAACTTTGGGTGACTGTCCAGGCAGCAGTGATGTCCCTGTCATCAGATAATATTATAACCTTCTGGAGTCTTTGATGGAGTTAGAGACTAAATCATTAGGCTTAAAGTTTTTCTTAGTTATCATAAAAATGTAAATTAAATATAAAACTTTAGACCCACAAAGATAAGATAGATAGTATTTTCTCTAACTTTGCCAAATACAAATGGACTGAATATTGTAACTGTAATTCTTACTTGATAATTGTTTTTGTTGTATATAATTTTGCTGTGTTAAAGTTAAAACCTTTTTTAATTAGACAAAAAAGGGGGAAATGTGAAATACTCCTTTACACTGTGTGACTATATGTCACTGTGATTGGTTTAGTGAAGAAGCTGACTGGCCAATAGCTGGACAGGTAGAGGTTAAGCAGGAGAGCCAAACTATGAGGATACTGAGAAGAAGGGTCGAGTCTGGGAGTCACAAACAAATGCAGGGAGAAGCAAGATGGGTATGCCATACTGAGAAAAGGTACCAAGCCACATGGCAAAGTGTAGATAAGAAATATGGATCAATTTAAAATGTAAGCATTAGCTGGTAACAAGCCTGAACTGTTGGTTGAGCATTTATAATTAGTATTAAACCTCTGTGTTGTTATTTGGGGAGTGGCTGGTGGGACAGAGCTGATTGGCAGTCTAGGGAAAAACTTCCACCCACAGGTATGGTGATTCACACATGTGATCACAGGACTCAGAAGACTAAAACAGGAGGGTCAGGAGTTCAAAGCTAGCCTGGGCTACACAGTGGAACTCTGTCTTCAATCAATAAATACTTGAAGTATGATAAATAAAAAATCAAGAGTATTTCTCATAAATCATGTCACCTCAGTCTTACTTTTCTATTCAGTCTAACAAATCCTGGATTCCAATTGGAGTGTTCAGTCTTTTTACTTAATGAAATTGTTGATGTGATCCTCTTTAATTCTCTCTTGTCATTCCCTTTCTATATATTCCCTGTTCTTCATTCTTGTGTCCCTCCTTTTCCAACTTAAGTTACTGAGTGTTATAGTTTCTCCACTCTCTTTTAATTATACTTCTTTGTACTTTTAGTAATTGTGTCACACAAGTTACAGCATGCATCCTCAACTTACCATGGCTTCATGGTGTACAAAAAGATTATTCCATAACATGGCCTCCATGGGCATTATACTTATATACATGTATACATACATTCACACAGAGACACATAATTAAAGTAAATTTAAAATTAAATTCCAAAATGCCATAGTCTAGAGAGAATTACAGAGACACTATATCCAAAGACAGATAATTACAATACCATTTTAACATAAGAAGACTTTCTAATTATATTTACAAAATATGTATACTATTGAAATTAAATTCTGGGAAGAAGTACACACACACACACAATATTCTATCAGTCCCAACTATGGCTACATGTGACAAAACTGCAATGCAAATTTAGAAAAGATGATAAGCATCTTAAAAATAAAACACTAGTGAATCCCAGGACAGCCAAAGCTATGTAGAAAGCCTATGTCAAAAATGAAAAAAAAAAAATACAGCACCATCCATGCTAGGGGACAGCAATAAAGGACAAGACAACTCGATCCTTCCATTAAAGAAATTACAACTATAAACCCCTAGGGGAGAAACTCAAAAGAACTTCATAAGCATAAATGAACCATAACACATGGTAGCCCCAAGGTGTGGATGCAGACAGAGGCGGCCCCAGACATGAGTTTCAAGTCCTGGGACTTCTCTCTGGGAGTATTAGCAACTGCCACAGTGGTACCAAGCAGCAAAACCCTGACAGAGGAGAGCATCGCTGTTCTCATTAAAAGAAATGAAGGAGACAAGAGACTCCAGAACTGCCATACTGAGGAGGATAGTAGAGAAAGGAAAGAAGAAAGGAGGGATGGAGGGAGAGAGGGAGAGGGTGAAGGACAGGGAGGGAGGGAGGAGAGAGAGAGAGAGAGAGAGAGAGAGAGAGAGAGAGAGAGAGAGAGAGAGAGAGAGAGAGAGAGAGAGAGAATCTCAAAACCTGGGTGCACACTCTGCCCTGGCCCTGGCTTCCCTGAAAGAAGCCAGCACAAAGCAGAGTAGAACCATGTGAACTGAGATTGCAGACGCCACTCCCTACCAGCAGGCAGACCGTGAAACAGGACTTTTCCAAGTTAATGATTTGATAAAGCAAGACGTCGCCACCAATTAGAACAGTATAACAAAACCCAGAGCCTCCAAAACACAGCATCCAAATGCCTGGGATACAATTCAAAATTAATTGATTTAAGAACAATCAGAAAGAAAAAAAAATGTGATCCATTCCCTAGAGAGCTCAGTCCTGAGAAGCAGCAGACGTCAGAACCCTCAAGGAGACTCCTCAAGGCAGCCATTACCACGGTTCTCAGTTGGGTCAGTGGAAACCTATTCAACATCAGATACAATGAGAGAAATTAAAAAAAAAAAAAAAAAAAAAAAACTAAACCCAAAAGAAATTTAGTTTGAAACATTTGGTATCTGAAACTGAAAGGTTCTTGGATTGGTTTTTATTCCAAATGTGATAGAGGGAAGAATAATGATGAACTAAATCAATCAGAAGAATAAGGAGGGGAGAGAAAACACAGGCATGTGTCATTTCAGGTCTGTCTTTCAGTTCTAAGTCCCAGAGGGAAAGGAGACAGATAATGGACCCAAAAAAACCTAATGAAAGGTATCTGAAAATGCCCTAAATCTGTTAAGTCTTAAACATGCAGATTCAAGTTCAGGTCTATGAGGCCAAGGGGGCACTGGGTCACAGTGAGTTAAAGCTGTGCTGACTGGGCTGTACTCTTCTCAGGAGACTCCACTGAGAGGATTCACACTCTTGCCTTTTCAGCTCCTAGAGGCTGCATTCCATCTTCAAAGCCAGCTGTTACCTTGCTTCAACCTCTGTTTCAAATGTCAGGTCTTCTACCTCCTTCGAGAATGCTAGAACCACAAGGAGCCCACCCCGATAAGCCAGGACAACTAACACATATGAGAGTCCCTCTGGACTTTGTCCATGTAAAGTGCGCCTGAGTCCATGTATGCAGGGTCCCTTCAGCTTTGTCATGGGATACATTTACAGTTCCCAAAGATCAGGACATTGGCACCTTTGGAGGTGGCCAGTTTTCTGTTTACCACACGTACTGAACGCAAAACTGATAGCCAGGTAAATGCAAAACTGATAGCCAGGTGAACAAGATGGCCACCCTAACAGATCTCAGCTGGCCTCTTTCCCCTGTGATCTAGCTTCATGCCTGTTGCTGTGGTAAAATACAATAACAAAAAGTGAGTTAGGTGAGTGTCATCGTCAGGGTTTCTATGGCTGTGAAGAGACACCAAGACCATGGCAACTCTTATAAAGGAAAACATTTCATTGTGGTGGCTTGCTTACAGTTTCAGAGGTTCAGTTTGTCATCATCATGGCGGGGCATGGTGGCATGCAGGCAGACATGGTGCTGGAAAAAACAGCTGAGAGTCCTCCATCTTGCAGGCAACAGGAAGTGGTCTGGGACATTGGGTATGGCTTGAGCATATATAAGACCTCAAAGCCCACCCCCACAATAACACGCTTCCTCCAACAAGGTCACACTCACTTCAACAAAGCCTAATAGTGCTCCTCCCTTTGGGGGCCATTTTCTTTCAAATCATCACATTCCACTCCCTGGCCCTCAAAGGCTTGTAGCCATATCATAGTGCAAAGATGCATTCAGTCCAACTTCAAAAGTCCCCACAGTCTACCACAGTCTCAACAATGTTTAAAAGTCCAAACTTCAAAGTCTCTTCTGAGATTTATGTAATCTCTTAACTGTAATCCTCTATAAAATCAAAATCAAAAAACAGATCACATATAATGGCACAGGATATACATTACCATTTCAAAACATAGAGAAAGGAGCATAGAGAGGAAATACTGGACCAAAGCAAGACAGAAAACTAGCTGGGCAAACTCCAAACTCTGCATCTCCATTTCTTATGTCAAAGCGCTCTTCAGATCTCCAACTCCATTCAGCTTTGTTGACTGCAGCACACTTCTCTCTCTTGGGCTGGTTCCACTCCCTATTAGCAGCTCTCCTCAGCAGGTATCCCACAACTCTGGCATCTCTGACCGACATCTTGGAGTCTCCAAGGCAATTCAGGCTTCAACTTTACAGCTTCATTCACACAATGGCCTGTCTAGGCCTGCATTCAGGGACACTCCTGACACACACCTGGCCTCAGCAGCTTTACTTAGTCTCAGAAGCAAATTCCATAACCAATTTCTTATCCTTAACTCTAAATTCAGAACCACATGGCCAAAGCTGCCAAGTGCTTGCTGGGGCTGGAACATGGCCCCCTTGTTCAATTACATCTTCACCCACTTTCTGTTTTCCATAGTTTCTTCACTGTCTAGCCTTGGCTATCCTGGAACTTGCTCTGTAGACCAGGCTGGCCTCAAACTCAGAGATCTGCCAGCCTCTGCCTGGAATTAAAGGCATTCACCACCACACCTGGCTCTAAGCTTTTCTTTAATTCCTTTTTACAAGATGGAAACCTAGACCAGGCTGGCCTCAAATTCAGAGGCTGGCCTCAAACTCAGAGATCTGCCAGCCTCTGTGCTGGAATTAAAGGCATGCACCACCACACCTGGCTCTAAGCTTTTCTTTAATTCCTTTTTACAAGTTGGAAACGTAGCTGGGTGGGCTCTTGCCCTGAGGTCACCACTCCCTTTATTCCATTCCTTAATCCATGTATCTCCTTGAACACAAGATTTAGCTCTATTCCACTTCCTGATGCTCATTTTCTCTTCAAATTTTAAATTTTGTGGGGTTTCTTTTCCTTGCTCAGCTTGCTCTTTTTCATTATAAATATTCACTATAATTACCACTAATAACCACACAACAGAGTCCATAGTAGGCTGTTTTGAGATTTCCTCTGTCAACGGAATTAATTCCAAACTCTTCACTTTAGTATCAGGCAGGCTTTTGGACAAGAGCAAAAAGCAGGCACATTCTTCACAAAAATATCACAAGACCAGTCTCTAGGCCACACACTAACATTCTCCTCCTCTGAAAGGAGCCCCCTACAGTTCAAATCATTCTTTTTTTTTTTTTTTTTTGGTTTTTTTGTTTGTGTTTTTGTTTTGTTTTTTCGAGACAGGGTTTCTCTATGTAGCTTTGCGCCTTTCCTGGAGCTCACTTGGTAGCCCAGGCTGGCCTCGAACTCACAGAGATCCGCCTGGCTCTGCCTCCCGAGTGCTGGGATTAAAGGCATGCGCCACCACCGCCTGGCGCCACCACCGCCTGGCTCAAATCATTCTTACCACCACTGTCTCACATGTTCTTACTACTATGTATGGCCCATTAAGCAGTGCTTAAAACATTCCACTATTTTCCTAATTCACAGTCTCAAGATCCATATTCCTTCAATCAAAAGCATGGTCAGGCCTATCACAGCAATACCCCAGTCACTGGTACCAACTTCTGTCTTAGGGTTTCTATTGCTATGAGGAGACACCATGACCGCAGCCACTCTTATAAAGGAAAACATTTAATCAGGGTGGCTCACTTACAGTTCAAAGGTCCAGTTCATTGTCATCAGGGTGGGACATAGCGGCCTGCAGGCAGACATGGTGCTGGGTGTGGCTTAGCATATCTGAGACCTCAAAGCCCACCTCCACAGTGACACACTTCCTCTAACAAGACCACACCTACTAACAGTGCCACTCCCTTTAGGAGCCATTTTCTTTCAAATCACCAAAGGGAGAAAAGGTTTGTTCAGCTTACAATTCCAGGTTACAATCTATCCCTGCAGGGAAGTCAAGGCAGGAACTCAAGCTATGAGTCACTTCAGATCCCTAGTCAAGAGTACACTGAAATAAATTCATACAGGTCTACTTGCTAACTTGTTTGCATGCTCTCCACTACCTTTCTCCTCATTCGTTCAGGACCCCCTGAATAGTGAATAGTACCACTCACAATGGGCTGGATTTTTCTGAATCAATTAACAATCAAGGCAACAACCTACAGACATGCCCACAAGTCAATGTGATCTAGATAATTTCTCGTTAAGACTTGTAGGCAGAATTTTCTGTCTAGACTGCCGATCTGTTCTGTCCTGCCAGCTGTTTCCCGAATAATCACACAAAGACTTGATAGTAATTATAAATGCTCAGCTGATAGCTCAGGCTTATTACTAACTAGCTCTCACAACTTAAATTAACCCATTTTTATTAATCTATGTGCTATCTCGAGGCCCATTTACTTCATCTATGAACTTCCCATGTTGCTTCTTATGCGTCCAGCTCATGACCCTCTGACTCTGCCCTTCTTCCCAGTGTCTTTAGTCTGGTTCTCCCACTGGACCAGATCCTGCCCAAGCTGTGGACCGATCTTTCTGTCTGTTGTAGTTCAGCCTCCAGCAGCAGCAGCTGTGAACTTTCTGAACACTTCACGTGCCCCTACCTTATCCCTCTAGGCTGGTCCAGGAAAACCGATGGAGATGAATGGATAATGGAGATGGATGGTTCATTGCATGTACTAGTGTACAAACCACACCAGTCTTATCACAGACCTTCTCACGACAAAGCAGTTAAAGTAAGAGAACAGTGAACTGACCTGTTGAAGATAGAACTACAGCTCTAATCTGGAGTTTGTATCTTCTGAGCATTGGGTGCCATTTGCGGAACATAACATTCACTCAGGACTGGAGACTGACCTATGATGCAATTTTTCTTATATCCAAAAATTATAGCAGGAATCTTAAAAGTTCTTATTAATAAAATCAAACCTGGGCCAGGTATTGGGGTGAATGCTGGAGGATCAGAGAAGCAGAACAAACCACAACTACCTCACCTTGCCAATTTCTCAGCTGATCCTGTTTCCTCAGACTGGATGTCTCTCAGCTGAACTGTGCTGCTCAAAAGCCTAAAAGCTTAACCAGCTCTAGTTCCTGGCCCTCACGCCTTATATATCTTTCTGCTTCCTGCCATCACTTCCTGGGATTAAAGGTGTGAGTCACCATGCCTGGCCGTTTCCAGTGTGGCTTTGAACTCACAGAGATGCAGGCAATCTCTGCCTCTGGAATGTTAGGATTAAAGGCGTATGTGCCACCATTTTCTGGCCTCTATATCTAGTGGCTGTTCTGTTCTCTGACCCCAGATAAGTTTATTAGAGTGCACAATCTTTAGGGGAACACAATACCACCACAAAAAATATGTGAGCCCAGTAACAAAGCGACATAAATGGACAAAGTGTTTCCTACTATGAACCCTATGGTTCTTCAAATATTTATCTGCATTCCTCAGGCTCAGCTGATTGGCAGAGAGCCCCAACTGCCAAGGACTCTAGGAATTCATCCCCAAGAACCCAAAAACAGTTCCCCCAAACAGAGGAGCAGGGGCCTATTTCCCAGCCACTTGGGTCTTTATGCCACTAAATCAACAAATAAAGGCAAGGGAGGAGGGGGCAAGATTGCTGTATCTTATGTGGCAGGGGAAAGCATGTCAACAATATGAGAAATTCTTAAAGTATCTCCAAATAATGTCATCTAATGAGAAAATGAACACAACAGTGACACCACAAAGACCTTTGGGAACAAAGCTTTGAGTCACTTTTTACTAAGTAAATATCCAAATAATATAAATTAATAACCAATTGAAAGAAGAGGGCTGTTCCAGCTTCATAACCACCTACAAGAAAAGGGCTATCCCAGAGAACCAAGTTCCCTTCTTTGCTTTGTTATTTTAAAAAAATGCATTTCCTGTTTGCCTCTTTTCCCTACAAGTGGGTATTATTGGTTATACATATTGGTTTTAATTGGTTATATTGATATAAAATATCAAAATGGGATTTATGGAACTAAAGAGAGAAGGCCAAACACCAAATATTGCTCATGTTAACTAGTAGAACTTCAGATGTCTTGTTAGTTTGTCTTTATGAGAGATGATGGATCACATTTTATTAAAAATAATCTTGTTACTGCTATCAATTTTACCTATTTAAATGCAGGTGAGAATACAGGAGTAGTCAACTGCACTCGTCTCCATCTACTCTTTTTCTTGAACAGCAAAGGCTAGAAACCTAAGAAAGGTATTTCCCAGGTTCCCTTGCAGCTAGAGTTTTAAATGTGATTTACATTCTGTGAATCACTAGAGGCTTTTCAAAGCTGAAATGAGACAAGGCCAGAAGTGAGTTTTCACTATTTTGGTTTTTTGTTTGTTTGTTTTTGTTTTTCCAGAGCTGAGGACCGAACCCAGGGCCTTGTGCTTGCTAGGCAAGCGCTCTACCACTGAGCTAAATCCCCAACCCCTTCACTTTTTTGTTAGTGTGTGTGTGTGTGTGTGTGTGTGTGTGTGTGTGTGTGTGTGTGTGTGTGTTTATGTGGGTTTGGAGGCCAAAAGATGCCATTGGAGTTACATACAGGTGGTTGTGGGCTGCCTGGCATGGGTGCTGGGAACTGAACTCTGGTCCTCTGAAAGAGGAGTAAGTGTTCTTAGCTGCTGAGTCATCTCTCAGCTCCAAGGTGACTTTCAGTGGCCTGTGTCATTTCCTTCTGGCTCACACAGCAGTGCAGGCACTGGGTCCTCTGTGGCACCATTAACAGGGGCCCATGCATCTGGTCACAGCTTACAGCACTTGTTCTGTGACCCAATCACAGAGAAGCTCTACAAGATTCTAAGGGACAGCAGTGGTGACGTCATCAGGACACTTTCCTATCTGCAGAACCGGCTGATGCGGTGTAGAGATGGTGGCTTCTTAGCTGTGGGAGTCACAAATCTCTTGGGGCCATTTCTGAAGTAGTCCCTGAAATCTCAGCCTCCATGTGTTTGTCAGCCTCCCTGGCAACACTCAGACTCCTTTTGTCGTAGGCCATTTAGAGGACCATGGTAAAATACTATAACAGACCTAGGGAGTTATGAACAACACAAGCTTGTTTCCTATGATTCTGGAGACTGTTGGAATTCAAGATCAAAGTGCTGGCAGACTCATCACCTGGCGAAATCCCTCTTCCTGGTTCATTTCTGTGTGAACAAGGCAAGCTCTGTAGGGCCCCTTGTATAAGGACACTGCTCCCGTCGATGAGAGAGTGACTTAACTGCCTCCCCAAACCCTCACCCCCTAAGCCATTGCACTGGCATTTAGACATTAAAATATGAATTTGGGAATGATGCAACATTCATGCTAAGGATCCTCTTGGAATAACTACAGTAGAGTTTTATTCTAACAGAATCCTGACCAAAGATGATGATATAAACCCTGGTTACTGATTTCTAGCTTTTAAAATCAACCCAGCAATAATCTATCAAAGATAACATAATGACTTCTAATTTGAGACTATAATTAAGACAGAAACGGATCATTTCTAGCCAAAACTGTTTTTCTCGTCCTCCTGGCCACTAAACAGACCATGTCTGTTTAGTGCGGTAGTGCAGCCATGTCTCTGAATTCTAGCCAAAAGAACATGAGTGAGGTGGCAAGACTGGCCCACTGGACACTTGTCCCTGCTCTGCTGCCTTTCCCTCTGGAGGAGGCTGATGAGCACCATGGCGACGACATTGATTGGTGGCGGAAGTCAGCAAGCTTCCATCATGTGAAATCAATGGATGACCTGACGAGCTATCCCCTCCCCAGGGCTGTCTGTGAGCAATCAATAACCATCTGTTGCTCGTAATGTAATTCCTCTGAGCAACTGTTGTTACTCCAACAAATGTAGCAAGCAAAAGCACACATGAAAATCTGGGTGTGAAAAGGAAGAAAGCAAGTGAGGGAAATGGACCTGAATATCCTCAATCTAAAAAACGGAGACCCGAGATCTATTTTTATAAGCTGTGTACCCAAGACATAAAATACCTGTTGTGGGATATGTGTCCACTGTGTGAGGGTGTATTGCTGTGATTGGCATAATAAAAAGCTGAACAGCCAACCGCTAGGCAGGAGATATAGGTGGGACTTCTGGGCAGAGAGAGAATTCTGGGAAGAAAAAAGGCAAAGTCACCAATAAGATGCACGGAGGAAGCAGGATGGGCAGTATGAAGATGAGGTAAGGAGCCACACAGCAGAACATAGATTAAATAATATGGGTTAACTATGTTTTAAGAACTAGTTAAAAACAAGATTAAGCTAAGCCCAGGTTGTCATAATTAATAAGTCTCTATGCTACTATTTATGAGCTGGCCGCCCAAAGAAAAATCCAACTACAAATACCCTTTACATACAGTCATACAACAAACAAGGAAGAAAAGAGAAAGTAGTTATATCAATGGGATGTTGTGTTGTCTAGTGTTGTGTCGATCTGACACAAGGTAGAGTCATTTTGGAACAGAAAACTTCAATTGAGAAAATGCTCCTGCTCTGTTTGGCTTGTTGGCCAGCCTGTGGTGCATTTTCTTGCTTGAAGATTGATGTGGGAGGACCCAGTTCACTGTGAGCAGTGTCATCCCTAGGCTGCTGGTCCTGTGTGCTATTAGAAAGCAGGCTGAGCATGCCAGTAGGAGCAAGCCAGTAAGCAGCACCCCTCCATGGCCTCCACATCAGCTCCTGCCTCCAGGTTCCTGCCCTGCTTGAGTTCCTGTCCTGACTTCCCTCAGTGTTGGACTACTACCTGAAAGTGTAAGGAAAACAGCAAGTGATTGGATTCTCTGCTGTGGGATGTCTCTCTGTATGATGTGAATATGTGTGGCTCCCATGGGATAAAAAATAAAACTGTATGGCTTGTAGCTTAAGCTTCTTGTTAGCTAGCTCTTTTATCTTAGATTAACCCATTCCTATAAATCTATGTATTGACACATGGCCATGGCATTACCGGTCTGCTAGCATCTTGTTGCTCCTTCAGTGGTGGGCTCGAGTCTCTCCCGACTCCACCCTTTTCTCTCTCTGGCTCTGCTTGGATTTCTTAGCTTCTACCTGGCTGTAAGCTTTCTTGCCATAGACCAAAACAGCTTTATTTATTATCCAATGGGAGCCACACATATTCACAGCATACAGAAAGACATCCCACAGCACTTCCTTCCCCTTTTCTGTTTAATCAAAAAGGAAGGTTTTCATTCTAACATAATAAAATTATATATAACAAAATAGTTATCAAGTAAGAATTACAGTTACAATATCTAGTCTATTTGTGTTTGGCAAAATTAAAGAAAATATTCTATCATCCTATTTTTGTGAGTCTAATTTATCTTTTATCATGACTAAGGAAAACTATAATTATAACTATCTAGTCTTTAACTCCATCAAAGACCCCAGAAGGATATAATATGACCTGAGTAAACAGGAAGTGCTGCTGTGGATATCGCTCTGTATAAATAAACACTGATTGACCAGTGGCCAGGCAGGAAGTATAGGCGGGACTAACAGGAAAAAAGAAAAAACAGGAAGGCAGAGGAGAGACTGCCTGGAGCTGCCACCAGGACAAGGAAGATGTAAGGTACCAATAAGCCACAAGCCATGTGGCAAAGTAAAGATTAATAGAAATGGGCTAAATATAAGAGTAAGAGCTAGACAATGATAGGCCTGAGCCAATGGCCAAGCAGTTTAAATAATATAAGAGTCTGTGTGTTTATTTTATAAGTGGGCTCTGGGACTGGCGGGAGCTGGAGAGAAAAGCTCTCCAGCTACAAAGTGCATTGCAAGCAAATTCCATAACTCTATAAATGACAGAGACATCTGGCTGCCTGGACAGTCATCCAAAGTTCCTCTGTAACGTTGGGGCATCTACCTCAGTCTACAGTCCTAGAGTCTCTCATAGCTTTCAGTGAAGCAGGAAAGTTTAAGGACAGTTCCTCCCATTCTGTCAAAGTTTGTCACTTCTCCATGTGTCCTGTAGAATGTCTGGCAGTTTCTTCTGTGAAGCAGGAATCTGAAGAACCATCTAGCCTTGCAAATCTCAGTTGTCACCTTCCTATGGATCCTACATATCCAGTTTATACAACATATTGTCAAGCAGTCCAGGCAAGAGCAGTTTCTTGTCAAAATGGCTAACTTTTGCCATAAAGAAAGTAAATTCCATATAGAGTTTCTTCGATGCCCATCATCTTCTCTGAAGTAGATTGGTGCTGCCAGGAGCAGACGTGTCTCAAAGTCCAAAAAAGTCTAAGTTCTTAAAACATTTTAAAAGCCATATTCTATAGGTCTTTGAAATGTTTGAATATTAATTATTAATCTGTATTTCTTAATCATATATTACAATTTTAAATGAGTTGCATAAACATAATACCTTAAACAAGAGTAGAAATATATATACAGTGTAACAAAATTAACTTTAAATTTTTATCAATAAACTAAAATTCATAGCAATGTAAAATATTTCAAACAAGTTGTTGCTCTTTAAAAGTAGATTCAATAATCTATCCTTTCATCCTATCATATCTATATCCCCCTTTCTTCTTTAGAAAAAGATTGCATTTATTTATTTATTTATTTATTTATTTATTTATTTTATTTTTTTATTTATTTATTTTTTTTTTTTTGGTTTTCCGAGACAGGGTTTCTCTTGTGTAGCTTTGCCCCTTTCCTGGAGCTCACTTGGTAGCCCAGGCTGGCCTCGAACTCACAGAGATCCGCCTGGCTCTGCCTCCCGAGTGCTGGGATTAAAGGCGTGCGCCACCACCGCCCGGCAAAGATTGCATTTATAATCAACCTGATTTAAATAAAAATAAACATTTATAAACATTATTTTGGGAATTTGGACATAGCTTCTCATACTACTTTCTGCTGATTGGAGGCACTGGCAATCTTGTGGGGATCCTGAGAGAATTTATGATAATGGTCAAGTCCTGGGAAGACTGGCTATAACCTTTGTTGATAGATACCATCTGTCAAGATTCAGGAGGTCTTGTTTGATCAAATCTGATCCATCTTAACCTGGAACAAATCCACAGCCTTTTGCTTTCTATAGAAACAAAAGCAAAGCCTCCTTTCCAAATCAACATATACTTAGACCCAAATTTTGAAGTCAAGATACCTTTAATATATATATATATATATATATATATATATATATATATATATATATATATATATATATATATATATATATATGTCTAACTCAGCAGGTTTTACAATCAAATGTCTCTCTCCAGTTAAAAATCCCAAAGACAACACAATCCAGACTCTCTGTGTAATTTCCATCTTTACGTGGCTTAACTTTTATATTACTTTTACTGTCTCATTAAAGACTTTATTTTTTAAAACTATTTCTTTATATAACTGCGTGTACTCCTTTTCCTCTCTCTTCCAAGCCTACGTACATTTTTACACACAGCATTTAGAGTTTTATTCCATATGACTCTGTCTTATTTTGAATCTATAATCCTTCTCAGACCAGGAGAGATTTTTAAACTGCTAAGCTTCATGGCTAGGACCAAGGCAACAGCCTTGGCTGCTGACTCCGCCCACCTCAACTTCCCAACATGGCGGAGGTATGCCTACTGCCAACTGCTGGAAGCAGTTGGTCTGTGCCTCCAACAAGCATCATGTAGCCCAGAAAGTTTTTTTTTTTTTTGTCTATACTAACAAAAGCTAAATCCACCATGCAGTGCGCTGGCTTGGAGACACCTCTGTATACCGCAGTGGGAATCCACTATGCTGCAGGTCAAGCCCACACACTGCGGTGTCTCTGTATCATGGCCTGCCTGAGAGACACAACTAGGAAGCTGTTTTTAGCTTTGTTTTAGAATCTTTTTTTTTTTTAAGTTTCCTCAGGTTTTGGATGAAAATTCTAAGTTGCTTGCAATGTACTTCCTGTTTACTCAGGTCATACTGTATCCTTCTGGGGTCTTTGATGGAGTTAAAGACTAGATAGTTATAATTATAGTTTTCCTTAGTCATGATAAAAGGTAAATTAGATTTGAAATTTTAGACTCACAAAAAATAGGATAGATGATAGAATATTTTCTTTAATTTTGCCAAACACAAATAGACTAGATATTGTAACTGTGATTCTTACTTGATAACTATTTTGTTATATATAATTTTACTATGTTAGAATGAAAACCTTCCTTTTTGATTAGACAGGAGAAGGAAGTGCTGTGGGATGTCTTTCTGTACGCTGTGAATATGTGTGGCTCCCATTGGATAATAAATAAAGCTGTTTTGGTCTATGACAAGAAAGCTTACAGCCAGGCAGAAGCTAAGAAATCCAAGCAGAGCTAGAGAGAGAAGGGTGGAGTTGGGAGAGACTCGAGCCCATCAGCAGACTGGTAATGCCACGGTCATGTGTCAATACATAGATTTATAGGAATGGGTTAATCTAAAATGAAAGAGCTAGCTAGCAAGAAGCCTGCCATAGGCCATACGGTTTGTAATTAATATAAGCCTCTGAGTAATTATTTTATAAGCAGCTGTGAGACCTCAGGTGGGAGAGATTTGTCTGGACTGCTGGGCAAGGCCCTGGAGAAACTTCTGGCTACAATTCTCATCCATATAGCAGAAGATGACTGAATAATCTCTAACTCTAACCATCAAGAAACAGGACTGTAGTGTGGGAAGGGGAATCACAAACAGACAAAACCTGAAATGGGTGAAGTTCCCTCCGCCCACAGTCGACCGGGACCTCCTACATCAATTTTTAAAGAAGTATATTCTAAATGGGGGAGGATAAAGAGTCCTAAAAAGGGTAACATCTCTCAATTTCACTCAGACTGATAAAATATTAGCAGAATTTGAAAGTGGTAGGTTATGTATCTGTACTGCAAGGTTTTTTTTTTTTTTAATCACTTTTTAAAAAGCAACACGTATAAAACCTGAGCAAAGACAACAACAACAGACTTGCTAACATGGAAGGGAGAAGTTTCATGGGCTCCAACCCTAGTTGCCCAGGCAACTAAGGAATGTTGAGATGCTGAGAGGGGGAGAAGGACTCCCCCCCAGGGAAGAACACACCAACTGGTTATCCAGTACCGAGTGGTCAGCCCTGAAACCGTATACATACCAGCAGCACCATATGGCCTGAGAAGGTTGCATTTGTATACTTTTATATATTTAGGAATACGTGCGTGTTACAGCAATTAAATAAAAGCGAGGGCAGAGGCTCTGAATGTGAAAGAGAGAAAAGGGGGGGGGGTCCATGGGAGGGGTTGTACAGAGGAAAAGGGAGAGGGGAAATGATACAGTTGTATTTTAATCTCAAAAAGTAAAAAAAAAAAAAGTAAGATCTTTATTTCTTTTTTATATGTGTGGGTGTTTTGCCAGCATGTATGCCTGTGAACTGTGTGACATTTGTCTTTCTAGGTCTAGGTTACCTTACTCAGTGTGTATTTTTTAATTCCATCCATTTACCTAAAGAGGCCGGAAGAGGGCGTCTGATCTCCTGGAACCAGACCGTTGTGAGAAGTCCTCTGGGTACTGTAGGCTGAACCTTGCTCCTCTGGAAGAATAGCCAGTGATTTTAGTCATTGAACCATCTCTACAGTCCCCCAAACAAAAATTTTTAAGAAAAATTTAAATGACAATTCTGAAGATACTTTATTAAAAAACAAAGAAGAGTGCCCACGTGAGCTTCTGCTCACACAGGACCACCCAGGATTCTGTTTCCCAGGTTCAGCTGTCCACACACTCAAAAGCCTCTGAAGCCATGCTCCAAGGGGACCCAGCTACTGCCGAGCTGGTGACAGAACTTGATATCATCTACATTTACATACGTGCAAAATGCAGGAGTTATCGAGTCATGGAGGCTTCCATCAAGACACTTTGAGAAAAGTCCGCGAGACCAGATAATGTGTAGCAGGGTCAGATTCCCCTCAGGGATCCCTGAAGACAGAAATCCATGGAGAGATGGCTGGAGAGATGGCTCAGCAGTTAAGAGCATTGGCTACTCTTGCAGAGAACCTGGGTTTGATTCTCAGCAACCACATAGTGCCTCACAGTCACCCACAACTCCAGATCTGGGACTTCTGAAGCCTTCTTCTCACTTCTATTAGCACTAGGCACATACATGGAATACATATATGCATGTAGGCAAAACATGCATACATATGAAATACAAAATTTTTAAAAATTGTTCCTCTCCTGGTTTCTAAAGTTACTCCAGGTTGTATGCACACATCTGAAGATTTGGAGCTAGGACCCTCAGATAAGAGAGAACCATGTGACATTTGTCTTTCTGGGTCTGAGTTACCTCACTCAAAATATCTTTTCTAATTACATCTAAATCCATCTAATTCCATCCATGCAAATTTCACAATTTTATTTTTCTATGGTGATATTTTATTTGTACTGAAATGTGATTTTATTTGTATGTTAATAAAGTTGCCTGGGGGTCAGAGCTAATAGCAAGCCATAGCAGAAGCTGGGTGGTGTTGGTGCACACCTTTAATCCTAGCACTTAGGAGGCAGAGCTAGGCAGATCTCTGTATGTTCAAGAATACAGCCAGCATGGAGACACACGCCTTTAATCTCAATACCAACCATAGAAGACCTAGAGGTCTGTATAGATGGGCAATGACGAGGAGGTCATGTGGTTGGGTTTACAACCAATGAGAAGGCAGAACAGAAAGTCTATATAAAGACAGATACACAGGATGTAGGTCTCTTGGCTGAAGAGGACAGCAGCAGCAGTGAAGGGTAAGGTCTTTAGCTCTTAGCTCTGACCTCTTGGACTTTCATCTCTGCATTGGCTCTGTGTTTCTTATTTAACAAGACGGTTACTTCTACATCTTTCTTTGTAGCCAAATAGTATTCCTTGGTGTATATGGACCACATTTCCATTATCCATTCATCAGTTGAAGGACATGTAGGTTGTTCCCACTTGCTAGCAACGGTGACTAGAATGGCAATGAACATGGCTGAACAAGTACCTGTGGTATGGGATATTGAGTCCTTTGTGCATACACTAAGGAGAGGTGGAGCTGGGTCAGAGGGTAGATTTATTTTCACCTTTTTTGAGGATTCTCCACACTGGTTTCCAGAGTGGCTGGACTGGTTTGCAATCCTCCTAATGGTGAAAAAGGGTTCCCTTCCCCCCATATCACCTCCAGCATTTGTGGTCAGTTGTTTTAGCGACCTTTGCCATTCTGAATAGGATGAGATGAAATCTTAAAGTGGTTTTTGATTTGCATGTCCCTAGTTGCTAGGGATGATGAACATCTTAGTCATTTTAATTTCTTCAATAGCTCCAGAAATCAGAAAAGCAAAAAGGGACCATCGCAGGAGGGGAGGGCAGCCACAGAGAGAGGAACAGCAGGTTACAAGAGATCTGAAGAGGAGAATGGACAAAACAGGAGAGCTTTACTTGGAGAAGAAGGACATAAAGAAAGAAGGAAAGAGGAAGGTAAAATAACAATAAGGATTCCAGAAAAAGTCATAAGGAATCATACTAGTAACTATCTGCCTAAAAATACAAATACATCTAAGCATATATACACACCGTGTGTGTGTGTGGGGGGTGTGCTTAAATGAAGTTTTCCCATCTGAGCTGACAATGCTCCCACAAAAGTCACAGACCATCTAACAAAAACCAAAACACCAGGCACAAGAAGCGCTCTTTTGAACTGTTGGTCAGGGTTGTCCGAGAGATTCACACAACTTTATAGGCTGCCGCCGTTGTCCCTGGTCACCCTCCAGAGGTGGAAGGAGATCAATATTGCTGAAGACACCTTGATGTTTGGACATAGGACCCAAAGACCCTTGCAGGGTCTGACCTGCAAGCTGCCTCCCTGCAAACCAGAAGGCACCGTGCAAGCTTCCGAGGGAAGGAAGAAAACAAACACCCTGTCCAGCTATGACCCCTGATCACCTCAACCACCATCCTGGCACTATAACCATAAGTGTGCAATGGTAGCAACCCATAGGTTGGAAGAAAAGACTTCGAAGGTGAGAAGAGAACCCAGGAATGCTGGGGAACTCCGCCTGAGGGAGACATGACAGTGGCCACACTGTGTGCCCCCACCGTGACAAGAGGCATCGTTGTCCCTGGCTTCTCCACCTCCCGCGTGGAGGGTGGAGGGCATGGGCCATGTCCTGCTCATCTCACACCCTGGGATGCTGACACAGGGCTGGCCCATGCCAGGAGCCCAGCATGTGCCCTTTGCTGCTCTCATTGGTTGACAGTGACCCCAAGTACCTCCAGAGAGAATCACACTCATTGTGGCGGGTCACAGAGGCAACTTCTCTGCGATCCTTACCCTCTGCTCGTAGATGCTGCACGCGAAAGGGGGCCTGACCCAGCACAGGAGCCCCAGCGTTGTTCTGTCAAGTGGGCAACCTGTGGCTACCATTTGGGGCTTATTTGATCGTCCAGCTTCTGCGCTGCAGTATCAAGCTATTACCACAAGAGGGCACTGTCCCCTTTCCCATGCCTCTGCAGTTCTGAAAACCGGTTCCTTTCAGTCTTACACTAGTTGCAAGTGAGGAAGAGGCACTCTGCTTTCCCAAAAGGAGGGGATCCTGCTATGATTGGATTGTAAACCACAGCGGGAAGGCTGGTAGACTCAGGATCTAGGCTTGGGCTTGCGTGACCTGCCCCCGCCCCCTAGATTTTCCTTCCCTGTGCAATCTGTTGACTGTCCACCTGCTGAACCCAGAGCACGGCCAGCCCCTCCAGAGCCTGGTGCAGTAGCATGCTGGCTCCTGAGTACCATCTTGGGGGTTCTTCCAGCTTCTGCTTCCAAGGTCCTGTTTTCTTGTAAAGCTCAAGCCTGGGCCTTGGATCCTTCCCAAGTGCGCCCTGGAGACGGTGGCCAGCCCTGACAGCCTCCTGATGGCCATTCTAGGCTTCCTTGCCCTGAACTGTGGACCAGTCAAGGCTTCAGTTGAAGCCCTGCTTTGCAAGGAAACGGGGTGCTACCAAGACCTCACAAGCCCCGAGTCTCCCCTAAGCCCTGTCCTTGCTGCCTGGCCCCTCTCTCCCATCCACACTCTTCTGAGCCGTAGGACTTAGTGCCTTCTCGACTCCCAACCTTCGGCATGCCCTGCCTCCATTCCATCTATGTTCTAGATATACCCAAAGTCTTTGGATGCAATCGGGTCTGAGTTCAAATCACTCTGCCAGCCCTTTTCTGTGAACTGGGAGTAGCATGGCCAATTTAAAGAGGTTATACTGTATGTATGTATGTATGTATGTATGTACGTATGTATGTATGTATGTTATGAGATCCTGTGCATGTCAGGTAGAGTCTGACACATTGTAGGAAATCAATAAAAAAAAGTCCCCCCATTTCCCTGCATGCCGCATACAAACCCAGGCAAGATATTTACATCACATCTCAGAGCTCGGTCCACTCGTCCGTTATGACTAGTCCATTTTACAGAAAACAACAGTGAGCCACAGAGAGGTCAAACACCTGGGCACACCTGAGTGAGGACAGAGCTGAGCCTGGGTACAGAGCAGACACCCTGGAAGGTGTCACTACAGGGTGAAGCAGAGGGTTGGCCGCTTGGACCTCGGCTTGTGTTCACAGCCACTGCCTGTGAGAGAGAGCCCTGCCTTTTTAGAAACGGCTGTTGTTGTTTTTGTTTGTTTGTTTGTTTTTTGTTTGTTTGTTTGTTTGTTTTTATCAGATTCTATTTCACCTTTGTTGAGACCTGGGCAGCTTGGCAAGGGGGCCTTTGGCCGTTGGGGGGGTGGGGCGCAGGAGAGTGAGGGGAGTGGAAGATCATTCCCACTTTCTTCCTTGGGTGCCAGTGACTTGGAAATGCAAGAGTAAATAAAGCAGGCATAGAGACGCCTCTACTCCAGATCTCCAGAAGGGTGCTCGCATGAGAAGGTGTGGGCGGGGGAGTAGAGCCTTGGGGTGTCAAACCGTGTGAAGGCTCCCATGAAACCCAGCACTACATAGTTTGCCATAGAAGAGTGGCTGCCTGCCCCGCCAGCTTGACATAGAGGGGCAACAGTAGGCTGGCTGTAGGGGATGGACAGACAGACCTTGCACATCCAGGAAGTGAACATTTTTGTTTTGTTTTGTTTTTGTTTTTCAAGACAGGGTTTCTCTGTGTAGCTTTGGAGCCTGTCCTGGAACTAACTCAGTAGCCCAGGCTGGCCTTGAACTCACAGAGATCCGGCTTCCTCTGCCTCCCAAGTGCTCCTAGTACAGGCCCTGATGGGTTAGAAGGAAGTACCAGAGATGCCAACCAACCAATCACAGAAAAGAGGATAGATGTGCCCCAGTCACTGACTGCCCATCCAGGGCCCCTCCCACTGAGCCAAATTCAGGGCGCTGCACTGGCTCCAGCCACCAATGACCACCTAGGTGGAATTCAGTCCAGCCCCACACAGGATGACCATGCAGCCTGAATGAACTCTAGTTAGGACTGGGAAAAAGAACTGAAGCCACTGAGGCTCTGTCCTTGCCACCCCCAGGAGCTTTTAATGAACAACCTATGTCTAAGTACCCGATTAACTTCACCTTCCCCCACGTAATTAATGGTAGCCAGGGGGAAGTGGGCTCAGCAGCTGCCCACTTTTACTTCCTCTTGAAAGGGCCACAACTTCCTAGCTGGCCACTGGAGGGCGCCAGAGGGTCATGAAAATGCTGTAAAATGTTAGCGCTGTGAACTTGAAGCGCTGGAGGTGAGAAGGTCCTGAGCCCCGTCTGAACACTGCAGAGTCCTCTTGTGGTTCTCCACACTCTAAAAGCCATCCCTTCCCATCCCCAAAGACCCCCGAAAAGGGATGAGCCTGTGGTCTCCACCCTCCACGCTCAGCAAGGAACAGGTCCTCTTCCAGGGCGGTCTAAGGTTGGTCACCTGGGAGACCCAGGAGATGTATGAACGGGAAACATGGATCAAAATGCGGAGAGTGAGGTAGGAGATCCAGAAAGGATGTGAAAGACGGAGATGCTTACAGGTCCCAAGACTCCATCTAGATAAAAGACCTCACCCCTTCTCTAGTCTCTTCTTGGCTGGCTCCATTTACCTGGCTCAGTCACCACCTCCCAAATCTAGTCTAGGGATTCTGGGCTAGGAGAGGCAGGGCGGAACCAGAGGAGAGGCAGGGCAGTCAGGTGGTAACACCACCACCAAGCAGAGCCCTGGGCCACCTGGAACTACACCGCCCTCACGCCCACTCACGGTTGCACAGCTGTGCCTGCTCTTCGCTTCCCTTATCTCTGCAGGAACAGAGCTCTGCTGTTCCTAGCCTTGGGGGGACTGGGCGCTGAGAAACATAGCCTGTCCTTCCTGGCGCCTGCTGATGCCACAGCAACAGGAAAAAGTCCGAGGACAGCCACCCCGAGTGGATCTCCAAGGCAAAAACACCCCACCCCCAGCCCCGCCCTTCTTTCCACTGATGCTCAGGGAAACCTGTGCCCAGGTGGTCGCCTGGACGCAAAGGAACATGGGGTTCACAAACACTCTGATGAGCAACTGGACTCTGCCCCGGCCAGTCTCAGTTGGTCCCCAGGTTCTGTGCGCCACACACACACTGGGCAGCCTCATCCGCCACTCCTCCTCTCCACGGTCACTCTGCCGTCTCACGAAGATGGCCTCGGTGAGGACAGATACAAGGGCCTTCCCACAGAATGCATTCGGTTCACCTAAAGTAGGGGCTGGACACCGCCTTCTATAGAGAAATTCCTCAGATTCCCCTCCCTGTCCACTCTACCCCCTAACGACTCCTCCCCGAGGCCTCTGTCTCCTTCCCAGAACGCTCTTGGCCTTCCTGGATTTTACCCACCCCTCTACAATGCCTGGATATGAGGACACATCATACCCCACAAATACACAACCCTGCCGTCCCTTCTTTTTTTCTCTTTCTTTCTTTCTTCCTTCCTTCCTTTCTTTCTTTTTTTATGTTTTTGGACAAGGTCTCATTATGTACCCTCAGGTTGGCCCCTAACTCACAGCAATCCTCCTGCCTCAGCCTCCCGTGTGCTAGCATTATATATGTGAACCATCGCAAATGGCTTGCCCAGCCATATTTTTGTCATTCAGTCTCCTTTCTACAAAAAATAACCCTCCCTACTGAGCCAGCAAGAACCTGGACATCCCGTGGCATAAAGAGAGCCACAGCTTTGGGACGGGCACATCTGGGCCTCTGGTTTCTAATATCCAGATGCCACCTCTGAGGTGTCCATCATCTGCTCAGGGTGGGCCTCTGAGTTAGGACACTCTGAAGTTTTTAAATCACCCTTGGGACACGGGAGCATCGCTGGTGTTCCTGTCCTTTGTGTCCAAGGTAGCTGCCTCCTGCTCCTGGGGTTTGGTGGCCTCTGTGGCAATGGGGGGAGGGGGAGCGGGTTGTGGTTGACCCTGCTACCAGCTCAGGACTTTTCTCCTATAGAATTAACCAGAGTCTGATACTTGTCCTTGAACCAGTCAGTGCTTCACCCAAGAGGGAGTAGCCCAGATATCCCTGACATGGGCATGGCTTCTGGGGCCTCCACATTGGATCCTTCCACAAACAGGGCAACCACTGTAGAAGGAGGCCACCCCCAAGTGGGGTCTGGTAATGCCTCAGTCTTTCCTCCAGCCTGGACCCTCATTCCTAGTCACAGTCATGACCCCCCAAAGTCTCCCTTCCAGCCCGGAACCTCAACACTGTTGCCACCCTCTACTCCGGTGGGTGTGGTCAATATGCATATATCCATGCTCCTAGAGTCTCCTTCCTATACCCTGACCTTTTTTTAAAAATATGGTTTCTCGGTGTAGCCATGGCCATCTTGGAAACTGCTCTGTAGACCAGGCTGGCCTCCAACTCAGAGATCCACCTGCCTCTGCCTCCTGAGTGCTGAGATTAAAGGTGTGCACCACCACCACCCAGCACCACACCCCGTCTTTTTAAAAAAAGTTTTAAAAGAGCTGGAAATATAGCTCAGTAGTACAGGGCCTTGCCTATCATGCCCAAGACCCACTACTAGCAACACAGAAAAAAAAAAAAAAAAAAAACACTAAAATAAAATCAGCATTTTAAGATCTCATTGGCTCTGCATCAAGTCCCCTTGACTCAGGGACTCGAAACGCACCCTCTGCTCTTACTGGAAATGCTCACTCTTCACATGGCAACCAAGTCCTTCCCCCTCCCCCACCTCCCTTGCCCATGCTAATCCTGAAGGCCTTTGTGGGGAGCCGAAGAAGCCCTAAGGGAATGTGTGTGTAAGGAGCAGATGAAGTCCTGAGTGAGTGTGACTTGTTGACGCAGGCGTGACCGTGCCAAGGACCACCGCCTCAAATCCATGGGAAACTGGCGAAGCCTCCCTCTAGCCAGGTTCAGAATGGCAAAGCCTTCCTCTGGTCCATCCAAGTCTAAGTGTTCACAAACAGTTGACCAGTGTGTGCAGGGGCAGGGGGTGGGGTGGGGGGTGGGAGAGGGCGGGAGGAGGGGGGTGGGGGGGGACACTAGCAACTGCGGCTTCAGCTTTCTTCTCCCTGATGTGAGTAGTCCGAGACTGCCACCCACAGAGACCTCCTACCAAGACTAGCTAACTTGTCCCCGTGGGCCGCGCCTAATAAATGTGCCGAGGTTCCCAGTTACGGTGGTCAGTGCCCTCCATCACAGCCAGCACTGCCCCCCTGGCCCCAGCTCTTCTGTCCGTGTGTCTGTCTGTCTGTCCTCTCTTCATTCCCTCGGTGCCTCAGTCAGGTTTCCAGACTCATGCCATGCAGACCGCGGTGGCAGACATCCATTCCCTGGACACCAGAAGGAGAGGGTGTCCCATCTGCCAGACGCTGAAGTAGGGCCCCAGAATCACACCTCGGGCTGTGCCCTCAGGGACTTGGAGTCTCACGAGGAGGAAGAAAAGGAGGTCAAATAGCAAAATAACAAGCCTTAGATAATAGTTACAATTTTAAAAACATTTTAATTGCTATTATGTGTGTAAGGTATGTGCATATGCAGCATGAACATGTGTGTCCCCGTGTGTTCGCCCCTGAGCACATGGGGTAGCCAGATGTCAGACATCTCCCCCTATTCCGTTAATGCACAGTCTCTCACTGAACAAAAACCCCACCATTTTGGCTAAGCTGACTGGTTAGCAAACTCCCAGGATCCTCCTGTCTCTACAATGCTGGGGTTATGCACACACAGCCATGCTCAGCTTTTTTTAATTAATTAATTAATTAATTAATTTCATATGCATTGGTGTTTTGCTTGTGGGTATGTCTGTGTGAGGGTGTCGGGTCCACTGGAACTGGAGTTACGGCCAGTTGTGAGCGGCCACGTGGGTGCTGGGAATTGAACCCAGGTCCTCTGGAAGAGCAGCCAGCTCTTAACCTTTGAGCCATCTCTCCAGCCCCATGCTCAGCTTTTTATGTAGGGCTGGGGATTTGAACTCAGGTCCTCATGCTTGCTTAGCAAGTGTTATTACCCACTGAGCTGTCTGTCTCCTTGAGCCTTAGTTCAGGTTTTACAGGTGAAGACACTCAATTCCAGCACACACTCTTTACAGGTACTGTAACCTATGGAAGCAGAAGCAAAGAAGGCCCAGTACCTAGTCCAGATGGCGGTTGAATTGGAAACACCACAACCTGGGCCTTTAACCACTGTCTTAGAGTTTCTATTGCTATGAAGAGACACCACGACCACAGCAACTCTTAGAAAGGAAAACATTTCGTTGGGCTGGCTTACAGTATTAGAGGTTTCGGTCCGTTATTGTCATGGAGAGAAGCATGGTGGCGTGCAGGCAGACGTGGTGCTGGAAAAGGAGTGGAGAGTTCTACATCCTGATCCACAGGCAGCAGAAGAGACTAAAAGCCACACTGGGTGTAGCTTGGGCATAGGAGACCTCACAGCCCGCCCCTACAGTGACACACTTCCTCCAACAAAGCCACGCCTCCTAACAGTGCCACTCCATAGGGGTTAAGCATTCAAACACAGGAGTCTATGGGGGGTGCCATGTCTATTCAAACCACCCCAACCACTACCCTGTCTTGTCTGCAAATGAACATCGAGTTCCATTAGAAAGGCTGCTACCCACGGGGAGATACCTAGGGCCAGATGCTTCCAGCCCCTCCTGCCCCTGGTACTGGCTACTTCTCCCACATGGAACAACTCCGCTCTCTTCACCCAGACAGTTCCTGGTCACTGTTTGGACTCTCACTGTGGGACATGCTATGTCCTTGTGTAGCACGAATCTTAAAGGGTCTTATTAAATAAAAAACATGGGAGCCAGATATTGGGGTGAATGAACACTGAAAGATCAGAGGAACAGAACCAGCCACAGCTAACCTCGCCTTGCCAATTCCTCGGCCCGATCTCGTTTCCTCAAACTGGAAGCCTCTGAGTCCTCATCCAGAATGAATCTCAGCTGAACTGCTGCTAAAAGCCTAAAAGCTTAACCAGCCTCTGGTTCCTGGTCCTCATGCCTTGTATACCTTTTTGCTTCCTGCCATCACTTCCTGGGATTAAAGGCTCACTTCATGGGATTAAAGGCTTGAGTCACCATGCCTGGCTGTTTCCAGTGTGGCTTTGAACTCACAAGAGATCCAGGCAGATCTCTGCCTCTGGAATGCTAGGATTAAAGGCGTGTGCTACCACTGCCTAACCTCTATGTTTAATATTGTAGCTCTTCTGTTCTCTGACCCCCAGATAAGTTTATTCGGGTGCACAATCTATCAACCACATCCTCGAGTCCACCTCTGCTCTCCCCAGACCAGCCTGACCCACTTGAAAACTCCAAGCACCCCTCCATGGTGCTTATGGCCTCGTCATGATCCAGCTGCTGACTCTTCCAGGTGTGTCCCATCTGCCCCTGTGGTTATGGTGTCTGCTGTTCCGTTTTTTGTTGTTGTATGCGATCGCAGTTCTCAAGTGTGAACTTTTGTAGGTGACGAGGCTGTGCTGTGTCAAAAGGTTGGCCCCTTCTGTTGGACCCAAAGTAGCACTACAGGGACAAGCCACCAATGCTGCATGCTGCCACACTCGGCGCCTGCACACAGTGGGTGCTCACTTAACATCTACTGAATTGGAAGAGTGATTGTCTTACCCCAAGTTGGCCCTTAGGTCTCCTCCTTTGAATCTTTATGGCCTCAGGCTTCCTCACCCTCCCTGGCAGTCCCCCCACCCTCCTCAATGACCTATAACCCTGCCCTTTCCCTGTTTAAGGGCCCTTACACTGGCCCCACTCCAGATGACCCAAATCAGCCAGGTCCCCTGAGCCATGTTCATTACTCCAAGTGCAGGATGTCGGGAGGGCAGGGAGGGCCTGGGAAGTTAGGAGGGAGGGAGGGAGCAAGCAGAGGTTGAGGGAGCCCGGACATCCTGTCCTGATGGCCAAGAGATGATCTTCCAGGCCCCATAAAAAAAGCTGGAGCCACAGAGGCGGCTGCATCCCACCCCGTAACCTGTGGGCTGGAGTCTGAGAACCACTCAGATCAATATCATTCACTGGTAAGTCATCAACACAGCCTCTTCACTGCCAAGTCTTCTGAAGGCCACCAAGCTGATGGATGGAGCTGGAGGAAGCAGAAACCCAGCAAGATCCAGTAGCATGTATTTCTTGGGGGTCTACAGGGTCATAAGAAATGGCAGGCCACACTCATGCTGTGTGGTTTCAGTCTACAGGCTGACCCTTAGTGGCAAAACATACCCATCCTGCAGATGAGGAAACTGAGGACCAGGAAAGGAGGCGGGCTCTCATCCTCTTGAGAGCCCAGCAAAGCTAGAACCAAATCTGGTATATCTGGTCTTAGGCCAGCACCCTTTAAAAAAAAAAAAAAAAAAAAAAAAAAAGGTCACCTTGCAGGGGGTGTGGGGGAGGATGTCTCAGAGGCTTCCCAACTCTAACTGTCCAGGCAGGAATGAAGATATTCTAAGTCAAGACAGGTGTGTCCCTCCCTTCAGCTACCAAACTACTGAGAAAATGAACCCCCTAGAAACTGGAATCTCCCCCAGGAGTCTCAGGCTGGGCTGGAGTCTGGAGGCAGCCAGAGGTGGAGCTTGTCTCCTGCTAAGAGATTTCTCAGGGTCTGACAACTTGTCAGGCTGCTTTGAGGTCTGGAACGGAGGCAGCAGCGGTGAGGGGCGTGGGCGGGACACCTTGTCCACGCTGCTTAGCTCTGTACACCTGTTTCAGCCTAAGCCTTGTGTCCTGACTCCGAAGTTGGACTTAGGACCCTGCAACTCTTTTTTTATTTTTTTAATTGCCAATGAGGACAGGTGGCTGAGCCCATCCTGTTAGGGCTGGCAGGGTCTAGGCTCTGACCATTACTCTGGTGACATCCTTTCTGCATACAGCTTATGCTAGACATGACAGCCTCTCACAGCTGTGCCTGAAACCATGTAGGACCAGCACCTCCAAAGGACCTCCTCAGTCGCTGGCCCAGTGCCGGGGGAGGGGGTGGAGCTCCCCACCCCCAGCATCCCCTTTCTCTTCCAAGCTGGTCTCCACCTTGACCTCCCTTGAAGTTCCAATTCTCAGCCTGTGGATTGTGACCATCAGAAAACACCTGTTTCTAGTGGTCTTAGGAACGGAGACACCACTCAGTAGCAAATTTACAGTTATGAAGTAGCAACAAAAATAAACGTACCATTGGAGGTTCCTAAGAGCATGGGAAATTTGTGTTTTCTGCTGGTCTGGTCCCACAGGTTTGGAACCACTGCCGGGGAGCATGTATGGAGTTCAGAGTGGGCTGATTTTCTGACACCCAAGGCTGTTCATCATCCCCCACTCTCAGCTCACAGCTCTGCCCTCTTCCACAGAACCGATCTTGGTTTGCTTTCCACTGCCATGATAAAAACACCAGGACCAGAAGCAACTTGGGAGGGAAGGTTTTATTTCAGCTTACAGTGTAGAGTCTATTATGGAGGGAAATCAGAGCCAGAACTCAAAGAAGGAACCCGGAGGCCGGAACTGAAGCAGAGGCCATGGAGGGGTGCTGCTTACTGGCTTGCTCCTCCCTGACTTGCTTTGCTTGCTTGGTATGTGCAACCCAGGACCAACTGCTCAGGGTGGTACCACCCACTGTAGTCTATGCCCTCCCACATCCATCATCAGTCAAGAAAATGCCCCCAGAGACTTGCCTCCAGGCCAATCTGGTGGTAGAAGTTCCTCAACTGATGTTCCCTCTTCATAGATGACTCTAGTTTGTGTCCAGTTGACACAAAACTAATCGGCGTATCAGCTCGCCTGTCCCCGCACATTTGTGCACCATGTCCTGACCTCCAAGTCCTTCTTTCACAGCACCAGCCTGCTAAGCAGTCTATGCCAGCATCAGTGGGGAATGCTCTGGACCTGCCTCAGGGCGCCAGAAGGCTGGATCCCAGGACAATTGATGGGAAAAGGACAGGAAAGTATATGTCTACACGGAGACGCAGCAGACATGTGGGGGCTGTATCACCAGTACATGCCTCTGATGTGTGCATCGCTGTGTGTGTGTTCTGTATGTCTATGAGTGTCTGTGGGTCTGGATCTGTCTTGTGCATGTCTATATGTGCCTGTATATTTATGTATGTGAGTCTGTCTGTGCATCTTTATGCATGCAAATGTCTATTTGTGCACATTGTTGTGTGTGAGCATGTGTGCTATTGTCCAGGTGTGTGTTATCCATAGGGTGTGTTACACATAGGCACACACTACACATTTGGTTCCATGCCTCATTGATGGTGTTATGAACGGGCCATGCTGTGTTCTGAACTGTTAGAAACTAAGAACTACTAAAATATTCCTTTGAAAAAAAGGTGAAAATGAATCCACTTGTAATCTCAGCACTTGGAAGATAGAAAATCAGAAGTTCAAGGTCAGACTTAGCTATATATAGCAAGTTTGAAGCTGGCCTTGACTACATGAGACCTTGACTCCTAGATGATGGATGGATGGATGGATGGATGGATGGATGGATGGATGGATGGATAAATGGATAGATGGATAGATGGATGAATGGATGATGAAATGCAGTAAGAAAACAGTGGTTTGGTTTCACTGGTCATGAGAATCAGTTCCACAGACCCTACAGGAAGAGCATGGCCCTTGTACCATGAGTGGCCTCAGGGCTAGAGGGTAGGTGCCAAGAAGAGCCTTAACCATGACCATAACCCACGGTGCCAGTTCCTCCCTTCTTGTGGAGCGTGGCCTAAGGGATGCAGGAGAGGTACTGGGTGGCCCAAGGGATGCAGGAGAGGTACTGGGGTGGGAATGTGTCAAAATTCCTAGCACATCCACTGAAGGGATGCAGAGTAGGTGCCTGGGTTGACAGGGCTCAACAGCACAAGAAGGACCTTAGCCTGCTGTACTCCCTGCCTCCGCCCCCCAAACCCCCAGCAAATGTCTTCACAGGGCTCCTGGGTTCTTCATGTAAGGAAAACAACCCTAACACCCAGGCTTGTCCCCAGACTGGAAGTAATCGGTGGAGAGTTTCTCCAGTCACCTACTGGCTTCTTGTCCTGCCCTCCCTCCTCCTCCTGCCTCAGGAGGGGCTCCTTCAAGGCAGCCTCCAGGACTCGGCCAGGGACTACAGGCAGGAGGGCCTCTTTCCTGCCTCAGGCCCCAAGACTCTGCACTTTGGCTACAGGAAGGAATTCATTCATCCCCGCAACTGCTTCCAACCTCCAAGACCTGTTCCAGAGACCTGTGGCCCCAGCCTTGAGATCTGCCACTCTGGCTGCCCCTTGGGCAGCAGATCTGTGAAGAACAAACCCATAGAAAGCACGGAACTGCTCCTGCCTGGCATTCTGAAGCCTTCTAAGAGCTTCCAAGCCATAACGCTTGCTAACAGTCTGGGGGCTGATACCTCAAAGCCCGTCTATTGAGAACACAGAGGGCTGTTATCACCCACATCCTCTCAGCTAGGCACCCCAAAGCCTGCTGAGGCCTCAGAGCTTGGATGCTACCAACCTCTCTCAGTTGACAGCATACTGCGGCCACTTAGGGCCTCAGTTTCTAGTTTCCCATGTAAATTGTTATTCTGGCGTGGCAAATAGACTCCATTCTCTTCCCCCCCCCCCCCTTGTTGTCTACCCATCCCATTCTTAGAAGAGGGTGTGATAAATCCAGCTAGAGACAGGACACATTATCCATAACCACTTGAGACTGACCCACAGAGCCCTGCCTGGGTAGGGCCCAGGATCAGGACTTTTCAGCTAACCTGAGAACTGGGCATGGGGCGGGGGGGGGGGGGGGGGGGGTAGGGGGGGATTTCCTCTACTCCCAGCCCCACCACTCTGCCCTCTGCCCTCTCCTTGGTGGCCTCGCTACAGCTTCCAAAACTGGCCTCTGACCATCCCCTGGCCCCAAATCAGAGTTCCTGCACCCCAAGACCGTCTCAGACTGCAGGAACTCGAGGTCATCACATTCCTGTGCTTCTGGGTGACATCACAGGAGGCCCTCTTGACACCCACTATCCTAAGACCAAGAGCCCCGGTTCCTCCCTGGGAAGCCAGCCTGACTACCTACCTGTCACACCTGCATGACGTGAGGTATGCCCAGTGCTCACCAGAGCTAGTCTCTCCCAGAGGGGCTTGAGCTAGGAAGGGCCTTGAGAGAAGGTCCACAGCCAGGCCACTTGCTCAAGTGTCACGACTTTGAACAAGTGCCTCACCCTCTGTGAACCTCGATCTTTTCATCTGTGGGATGGGCACAAGGACAGGTACACCTGCTTGACTGAGAAAACGCGCTCCTGCGCCTGCTGGTTCAGGCTCCAGGCCTCAGCGACCATTTGTTCTTGCTCTGAGAAGACAAGGTAAATTCTCGAGCTTTGGTTTCCTGGTGTGTCCCCTGGGATGTGGGACATGACACCTGGTGGACAACAGGAATACAGGCACACTCTGTTCCCACCAGATAGGCTCCGCCCCTCCAGCTGTGTCTCTTGTAGATAAGTGGAGTTCAGTGAGTGGTCTGGGAGCCTGGGGTCCCTGAAACCCTTTTCAGGGCCTGTGAGACCAAAACTATTTCGCCATGCTGTTAAGCCACTACTTGTCCTTTTGTTCGTTTTTTTTTTCCCCCAAGGAGACAGTTTCTTCCAATGACCTGTCACAGCAGAAGGCGTCACAGACAACAGCAGAGGCCAGAGGCTTTAAACCACGCCCAACAATGCCGCCTAATGCTTACTTTAGAAAATGCCATTCACTTCCACACTCAAGGCGTTAGTTTAGTATTGTTATGTAAGTGAATCTGTGTTTTTGAAGCGTTCTCGGTTTTAACGTCTACCGTATAAAAATCAAAAAAGATATAATGAGTCTATACAAAAGCTCCGTGGGGTCCTCCGTCACCTTGAAGAGTGTCAGTGAGTTTTGGCACCCACAGTGTGCCAAGGCTGCCCCCAAAGCCCCACCACGGGGCGGGCTGCACACAGGGCAGCCCTGCTTGCTCAGGTCATCTGACTGAGACTTCTCGGGTCCGAAGAGCGCTCCGTGGAGTGGGGAGCCGAGTTCCAGGAAGATTTTGGATCTCCGAGAAGCTCTCCATGCCCACTGTGCTCAATATGCCCAAGTGGCACCACCCAAGTTCCTGAATTCCAGTGAGCTCAGAACCTCGGAACCCCTAGGCATCAGTGAGCCACAGGTGTCCCAGCTGGTGGCACCCCGTCACTTTGCCTGGCAGCTTCCTGCTCATTCCTCTCAGAGGCCACAGCCCTCCAGGACGGACTGCCCGTAGTTTCAGAAGGCCCCGAAGGCATTTGTGCAGCCCAGATCGGGACTGAGTTCTGAGTTCAAGCAGGCTCTCTCAGAGCCAATGAGGATTTGTGTATGCTCTTGCTTAGAGCATGGAAGGAAAAGGCCCCCTTTTCAATGGGACTGTCAAGCTGGTAGTTGAAAGCCTGGAGTGGCCTCACACCTGGACAAAGTCTGCCTGATAACCACAAGATGGGGACAGATCCCCGTTTTTACCGTTTGAGCTCCTGGACCCAGCTCTGCCTGTACTCCACAGGCACCCCGGTCAATCCACTCCTTGTTTTATTCTTTGGCCTTCTTTTTCAGCTGGGCGTCCGTATGAATAACAGGTACGATGAACAGGAGGAGCGGGTGGGGACCACTGCTTGGGCTCCCCGAAGCATCATTGAAAACCCTCATCTCCGGTGCTCAGGGAAGACCCCTCGTGCCCAGTGAAGACCCAGCAGAGGCCACACACAGCTAGATCAACAGCCTGGGTGTGTGTTTAACATTATCATTTATAAAGCCATACAATGGATTGTAAGAGACAGGGCAGCTGTACAGAAGGAGACAGCATATGTGTACATACATTCGTATCCAGAACACAGCTTACAACAGGGTTTATACAAGGTGGCGGAAGCTACAGGCACAATGATACAAAATATAAAGTATATTTCCATCTATAAATACACAGCAGAGGGCTGCGGGGGCCGGGGATGGACTCTGGGCGTGGGTTTCCCAGCAGAGGGCCCGAGGGGCAGGGTTGGGATAACCAGGGTGTACGGAACTTCTTACATTGGTTTTGAATGAAAGAAGGGAAGAAAGAACGTGAGGAGACACCACACGTACACCCCCAACACGCTCACACACAAACGAGCCAGATGTGGGTCCAAGGGAAGGGCTGGGTTGTGAACACTGATGAGAAGACATGTCGTGGGTGTGTCGCACTTCGATGGCCTTGCTGTTGTGAGGGGCCCAGGCATGGGAACCAGCTGGGACCCTCCAACTTGTCAGCTGTTTGAGGAGACAGGAGACAACGAGGAAGAGGCCTGCTGAGCCTTATCCCACGTGGCTGTCCTCTCCATTACCAGTACTAAAATACTACCAATCTGTGGCCCACCGGGCCTCACCTCCTGGTTCTTCTCACTACTGGGTCACATTGAACTTGACATCCCTCCATCCACCACTCCATCTCCCACCTCAAAGTTCCCTAAAGAGAACAAACCATGCACACACACCCACACTTACACACACACACACAAACATCCTGTCACCACTGACCATGGAAACACCAGTCTCTAGATCTTTCACCAAGGCCTAAGTGTAGGGGTGGCCCTAGCTTTGGGTCCCAGCTCTTCAAGGACCCAAGGCATGGAGGCAGGAGAGGGCTGGTTCCCTTGGATGGATCTCCCCAAGGTCTAAAGCTGGGAAAAGGGGGATCAGAAATCTTAGGTAGGATGGAGAAGAAAACCCAGAACAGGATGGATGCTGTTCACTCACAAGTCTCTCCTGCCCTTCCCGGACAGCAGAGGGAGTCTGTTTCATTTCTATTCAAGCCTAGGACAAGGTCTTTCTCTCTCCTGAAAGCCCCTTTCTAGAGGGACACACAGCCACAGTGACCTCCCTACACCCCCAGATAGGTTTCTCCAGGGACTCTCCAAAGCCAGGGTGTACCAGAAATCCTGGCAATCATGTCCAAAGCCATCTAAGCCACTGGGGATAGGCCAGAGGAGAGGACTCCAAATGGCCTTTCCAAACCTAAGACGTGAATTCGTTCCTCGGATATAACTAGACAAGGGAGCCAGGGGTCCACAGTAGCACAACAGTGACTTCAATATCCAATTGTTTATTTTTCCCAAGCTTCCCTTTGGGGCCACCTATCCACTGTATTCTAGCCCAGCTCTTCACCCTTATCCCCTGGGACTATGGGGACCTTCCTTTCCCCCACACCTGGCTCCTCAGTGTCCCTCTCTGCCATCTCACCCCCAGATACCAGGGAGGGTGAGGCCCCAGGCCAACCTCAGCAATCTTTACAGTCACCAGAGGCAGTATGGACCCGGGCTGTAGCTGAGGGGTCTGGAGGATGGTGAGACAGGCTGCCAGGTTCTCTTGCCTCCTGACCCCTCCTCCTTCGCTCACATTTAAGAGCGGACAGCACTCTCCCTGCTGACATACAGGCTCAACAATGTAGAACAGCAAAAACAGATCACTCACAAAAAAAAAATGGGTAAAAAAGTGCTCTTCTTTAAAACAAATCTTTGGCAAGACTAGGTTGCATATGAGTGGTGAGAGTGCATGTGGTCTCTGTGTGTGGTTGTGTGGTGTGTGTTTGCTCATGCGTGTGTGTGTGCATGAATGCGCAGAGGCCCACCTGTGAGAATCACAGTGCAGAAGGGGGCAGGCTACAGCGTGGTTCCCAGTGTACGAACTGAGGCCCCTTCTCCAACATTCTTCCAGAAAAGCCAAACTCAGGTCTCCATTCCTTCTAGAGGCATGCTGGGAGGGAGGCACCCGCCTTCCCAGCATCCACCTCGGTCCTTCCCATGACTCACACACGGCTTGGGCCTGAGTGCAGCATGGGAAAGTGAAACCAAGGCTGACCCCAGACTCAGGTCTGGCCTAAGGCAGGCTACAGAAGCCCTGGTGCTCCTTAACGGCTCAAGTGAACATCCCAGCCAGGAGAAGGCTCTCCAGGCTGTGCAGCAGGATGAGGGTATTTACAAAGAAAGGGATAAGAAATTTCTTCTTGTAATTTGGGAAGGAGTGGGGCTCATTTGGGGAACGAGGAAAGGGGTGATCAAGACATTTGCCTTCAATATCTCAGAGGCAAGGACACTTTAGAAGGACCTTGACTGCTAAGCCCATTTATTCTTTGGGAAGCAGAGGCCCCAAGGGGGTCTCTCTACCCATGATCTCCGCCTAACCTAGACATTCTTCTTTCCAATTCCTCAAAACAACGTCCACACAGTCAAAGCTCCCGGGAGGAGGGAAAAAAAAGAGATGCACACACCACAGCCATACACACCTGCATCCCCAAACACGCGCTCAGACCTGTGGTGATGGAAGCAGCCGTCCACACACCCAGGATGCTGGCAGCTGGGCTACTGCTTGCCAGAAAATGAGGGGCTAAAGAACTGGAGCATGTCATCCCCCAAGTCCCAGATGTAGCCTAGGGAGGCCAAGACCAGGATCAAGGCCAAGGCCAGCCCTGGGCTGTTTGGAATATAAAGATCCCTTGCAGTTCAGACTTTACTTACACCTTAGAAAAGAAATGGAAACAGTTTGCGGCCAGGGGGCAATAAAGCAATATGGGAAAACAATAAATATTTCTTGTCAATTTACCTATTCTTTTTTTAACCTTTTCTTATATTTTTATTAGATTACAGATTTCTATCAGTATGTCTCATGTATATATTATATATATTTATATATCAGTACAATGCCACCCGAGGGACCCCCATGGATTTAAATGGAGGTCTGAGTGGTGACAGGGGCCTTCCCAACCCCACAAATGGATATAGGACCTTTGGCCTAAATTCATACCTTCCGTCCTCTGTCCCACAGGCAGCAAGGTTCTGCTGGGGAAACTGAGGCAGAGGGGAACAGGGAAGCTTTGGCATTATAGGAGGACCATGTGGTTCTCCAGCAGCAACCCCAGAGGCGCTCTGGTATCAGTCACCCTGGGCAGCCCCAGCCAGAAAGGTGTCTGCAACAGTCAGACCCCAAAACACAGAGGGTGAAAAGGGGGCTCCAGGCATCCCCGGGTACCCTGGGCAGGACTTTGGGAAGCAGGCTCCTGGGATAAGCCAACATAAGGACCATATAGGATGGGGTAGGTCAGAAAGGCACAGTTCCCTTCCCCCAGCAGGCCTCAAGCAGGTGAGGGTGTACCAAGCTAGAGCTGGTACTCCCGGCCCAGGAACTGGGCCGAGAGAAGAGAATAAGGCAGAGTCCTGGATGCTATCAGTGCGCATGCCCAACTTACCACAAGCCACAGAAAAGATGCCACCCTTCCTAACAGGGATCTTTCCCAAGACTGTGGGCACCGCCTCTCTCTCCAGCCCAGCTTCAGTCTCAAGGAGACAGAACTAGGCTGATGCCACAGGCTGGCTATGCCCTCTGTACCAAGGTCTCTACAGGGGACAGGCTGGAGGCCCCCAGGGCCACTAGAAGGCAGTTGTAGGAACAGAGAGAGAATTCTGCTACCCATAATTCTGCTATGCTCCTACAGGAGACAGCTTGTCCCTGACCTGGTACCCTGCCACCCCATACCCCTAGCCTTCTTTGGTCAATGTGTATATGTGTATCACAAGACACAGACAAGCAGAGCTGTTTGTAGCTAGAGTAGAGAGAGACAGGTATGGATGAGTGTGTGGGGTCACATTTACATCCTGCAACAAGGAGTCAGAGCAAGCACAGACCACGGGTGCCTCGGGTGAGCAAAATGTAAGGGAGTGTCACCTCTTGATGTCATACGCTGGCCACTGGATTTAGCAACCTTACCTCCAGAGAAGGAGTCTCAGCTCGGTTTCTGCTCTCAAGGCAGGAGGGATAGGGAGAACAAACTTTTTCATTGCTCCATGAAATCTGGTCCCTGCAAAGAGGCCTGTGTGTTCCCTGTGGGAGCTCAATTTTCTCAGAGCGGGAGGGGAGCCAGGACCCCCAGCTAGGTGGAGAGGCTTTGGGAGGTGTGGCTTCCATAGGTACAGGGGATTGCAGAGTTCCTCTCTTGGGCCCTTTCGTTCTCTCCCTCCCTCTCCCCTCCCCCACAGTGAATTCACTTCCCTTTCCCAGCATTCCACTTTCTCCTCTCCTTCTCCACAGCCACCCCAAAGTCCTCTTCCCGGATTCAAGGTGGTCAGGATTCGCAGATCCCCTCCCCCACACGCCCCATCCCCAGTGCCCTGGGCCTTGGGCAAGGACTCCAGGATTTCATCTCTTCTGGCCAGCGCTCAGCATGACCTTGGAGACAAAGTTGACAATGGCAGAAGCAGGCTGGTTGGGGTCAAGCTCCGCAAAGAGGTGGCAAGCGTTGTCCGTGGTGCTGCCGGGCTTCCGGGCCACGAAGCCGAAGAGCCTAGAGAGGGTAGGGAGAGGGTGCCATTCATTGTAAGGAGCCCAGGCTCTGGAGGGCAACCCAGGCAGGAAAGCATGCCTCAGGCCAGCCTGGCTTCCCCAGCCCCCACACCTCTCCAAGCATCTAGAACTGGGCTAGCTCTTAAAGCCAAGTCCCGGGGACAGTGCTTTGCTTTGTTTCAGGGCAGGTGACATTTCCCTGGGGTGGGGGTGAGGGGGGGGATGAGCTGGGGATGAGTGACAAGACTGGTTGGAAAGGGAGCGAGGAGACCAGACGGGAGGAAGAGTGTGAGCCAAGCTTCTCTGGGTTCTTTCTCAGCCCCACCCCAATCTGAAGCTTCCTACAGGATATGCCTCCTAGGTGGTCGGAGAGACACAAGCAGGTGCCCATCTCCCTCCCCTACATTACCTCTCTCCCTTCCTCTTTCTCTCTCTCTCCCTCCCTCTCTCTCTCTCACACATACACTCTCTCTGTCTTTCTGTGTCTCTGTCTGTCTCTGTCTGTCTCTCTCTCTCTCTCTGTCTCTCTGTCTCTGTCACACACACACACACACACACACACACACACACACACACACACACACACACACACTCCTAGCTCTGGAAGCTGGGAAGCCCTGAAAATAGGAGAGGTAAGGAACCCCACACCTGTCCCCTGCCCCCTCCAACTAATGGGAGTGACCCAGCATTCTCTCTCTCTCTCTCTCTCTGCAAAACAGAGTTAAAAATATGTGAGCAGAGAACAGAATGTGAGCTCAGGGCCCCTCCCAGCCGGCATGTTGCTAATTAGAGTGAGATGGGGAAATCAGGACAGCTGGAAATGCCAATGGAAACCCCTCAGCTGGGTGTGCATGGCACCCACAGCTAAAATTAGCCAGGCTGGCTTCTGCCTGCCTGTGTGTGTCTGCGCACGCATACACAAACACGCTCTATTCACACCTACGCACAGAGACACCCAGTAAACACATATTCACATGGCACACACATGCACACGATGAGGAAACACACACACACACACACACACACACACACACACACACACACACACACCTGTGCTTCAAACAGTTTTCCTCTCTCCACTCTGTTGTAGGACCTGAAGTCAGGGCACTCGCCTTTCCAGACGGTGACGGTGGCAATGGTATGTGTGACCCAGGCAGGGTAAAGGGCATCTCCGAGTGCCCAGAAAAGAAGCACATAAGCCTATCTACCTGTGTCTGCTAAGACAGCGCCCCAGCCAATTGCGCCTGCTCTGAACACTGCCATCCGACCCACTCTGGCCTGCCTGTCTGTCTGTCAGTAGCATGAAGAGATTCGGCGACATAGGGAGGCATAAGAACGTGAGGTCCCTTTTGATCCTATGAAGGCTACAGAAGGCTGAGGCGTCCTCCCTCCTACACAGCCCCTCTGGAGCCCCCTAGCTAGATTTCTAGCTAGTCCTCCCCATTCCCAAGCAAGGTGCTCTCTCTTTGGCCCACTCCAGGCACCCCTGGCCTCCATTTCTTCATTTCACTCGACAACTGTCTGCAGCTGACAGACCCACCCTGTCCTCAGGAACCTGCAGTCTGAGAGTCATACAACCCCTTTCTCTGAAGTAGTCTCTCTTATCCCTAAACCCATTCCTATCTACCCAAAATGCACCTGTCACTTAAGGCCATTTTCAAGTATTCTTTCTTTCCACAAATCCTTCCAACTCCATGCCTAGACATATGTCTCTGTTAGCATCAAGATGTAGGCTATAGGCCGGGCGGTGGTGGTGCACGCCTTTAATCCCAGCACTCGGGAGGCAGAAGTAGGTGGATCTCTGTGAGTTCGAGGCCAGCCTGGGCTACCAAGTGAGTTTCAGGAAAGGTGCAAAGCTACACAGAGAAACCCTGTCTCGAAAAAGCAAAAAAAAAAAAAAAAAAAAAAAAAAAAAAAAAAAAAAAGATGTAGGCTATAGTCTCTTTCTCCTAATCTCAGAGACCTTGGCATGCAGGCCCTCATCAGACCCCTGGCCTAGAGCTGGTCCCTGTCCCTGATTTCTCCCACAGAGTGCAAAGGTCAACCAGCTGGGTGTAAGGAAAGCCACACTTACTTAGCAGGGGCGCCTCCCTCTGTCTTCATCCACCTGTGGAAAAAATGCCCACGGTAAAGTAACATGTCTCTCTCAGGAGCCAGGAGAGGGCAAAGGAGCCTCCATTCGAGGAAACACATCCCCAAGATCACACAGAGGATAATCCACACGGAGAGGACACTGTGGCCCACCTCCCATGTAGAGAGGAGACACAGCAGAGCGTGCAGAGGTCAACAGTGAAGTCATGGAAAGTCAGCAGGTCTGGGGAGGAGACTCAGGTGGCTGCCAGCATAATCGCTCTCACTGCTCAGGACACAACGAAGCTGTGGCCGAGGCCAGAGTACACAGGCACACAACACACACATACTTCAGGGGACAGCTCGAAGGCGCCTAAAAGACACTTACTTTCTTTCTTGTGGATCCAGGTCACAGAAGGTGACAGTATTGAGGGGGTAGTGTCGTCTAAAGAAGAGCCTGTGGCAAAGATATCAGAGGGTCCAGAGTGAGTGCGGGAGTCACTGCTTGTCCATATCTGTCACCACCTGCAGGGCAGGCCACCTTCCTATCACTGTGCCCATCTATCATGGGTTCATATAGCCTCTCCTTATGAATACGATGGCCAGAGATCCTCATACCAGGACTTAAGCCCCACACAGGGACAGAAGGATGTGACATAGAAACATGCCCCACAGGCCCCACATCCTGGGGCTGGGGAGGGAACTGGTATTGAAAAATGATAAATGGGGAGCTCTGGAAGAGAGAGGAAATGGGCTGAGAACACAGAGATCACAGTGTGAAAGCCTCTACTCTTAAAATCAAGGGCTTTTCTTCAGCTGTATTCTATATATTCAAAGCAGGCCCCTCCTTTAGAAGTGTGGAGAGGTGAGTGGATGGATGTTGGATAGAGAGATGCAGATATGCATGCACACATGTGTGGATGGTTTGGTAAGTGAACAGATGCACACAGGGATGGATACAAGAGTGAATAAGTTGGTGGATGGGTGAATGTGTTGATGAGTGGGTAGTTGGATGGATGGATGATAGGTGGGTAGGTGGATGGATGAGCAAGTGAGTAGGTGGAGGATGAATGGATGGATGGATGGATGGATAGATGGATGGATGGATAAATGGATAGGTGGGTAGGTGGATGGACGGATGGATATATGGATGGTTGGTTGGGTAGGTGAGTAGGGGGATGGACGAGCAAGTGGGAAGGTGGAGGATGGATGGATGGATGGATGGATGGATGGATGGATGGATGGATGGATGGGTAGATGGATGGGTGGATGGGTGGATGGGTGGGTGGGTGGATGGATGGATGGATGGATGGGTAGGTGAATGGGTGGATGGGTGGATGGATGGGTAGATGGGTGGATGGATGAATGGATTAATGAATGGGTGGATGGGTAGATGGATGAATGGATGAATGGATGGGTGGATGGGTAGGTGGGTGGGTGGATGGATGGATGGATGGATGGATGGATGGATGGATGGATAGGTGGATGAGTGGGTAGATGGATAGGTGGATGGGTTAGTGGATGGGTGGGTGGATGGGTGGGTGGATGGATGGGTGGATAAGTGGGTAGTTAGGTAGATGTATAGGTGGATGGGTGGATAGATGGATAGGTGGATGGGTTAGTGGATGGGTGGGTGGATGGATGGATGGATGGATGGATGGATGGATGGATGGATGGGTGGATAGGTGGGTGGGTGGATGGATGGATGGGGGGGTGGATGGGTGGATGGATGGATAAGTGGGTGGGTGGGTGGGTGGATGGATGGATGGGTGGATGAGTGGATGGGTGGATGGGTGGATGGATACAGAATGGATACATAGGTACATAGGCAAACAATGGGTACAGGGATGATCAGAGTATGAGAAAGTGGATAAATGGGAGGGTTGGAGGAAGAAGTAGGCAGATAGGCTTACTTTCTCTGATTGTCGGTCAGTGTGATTCCTTGGGCAGAGACCTTGAAGTGAACAATGGTGGCAGCCGGCGTGGGGTCAGCAGCCAAAGTCTCAGATGTGGCTTTAGAAATGGCCTGTGGCCCGGTGAGTGACTCCATATCCACAGAATTGACGAAGAGCACATTGCAAGCTGGAAGACACGGAGCCAAAGGGGAGTCACGGGGGCTAGAATAGGTAGCAGACAATCCCTCCGCTCCACCGTGCAGAGGCAGGTGCAGACGAATTTCAGGCACACCTTGAGCCAAGCCCACTGCACACAGAAATGGAATCCAGGAGAAAATTCCAACCTGCCCCTGCAGGAGCGGACAACGGCAGGAGGTGGGAAAGACTGGCCTGGGCATCGGTCCCATCTCAGGTGACACTTACCTGCTCCTTGCTTCAGCAGGTCGGTGGTTGAGTTGGCAGGGCCTGAGCTATCTTTTGAGTCATCTGTGGGGTCTGAAACAAAAATTCAATTAGTAATTAAAACCCTACAGTAATTAAAAACGTGTCTGGCTGGGCCTAAGGCAAGCACATGCTTCCTGCAATGGATACTCTTTTCACAGTGGGTCTTGGCAGTCAGCACTGCATCTGTAAGATGATTCCAAGGCCCTCACACGCTACTGGGAAGTGCTACAGTCCAGCAGAGCTGGGTTCGAATCCCCACTTCAGTCCCTGCTAAGTGTCTATGAACTGATGACAGTGATGACCATGGTGGTACCCATGTCCCTGATCTCTGAAACTCAGCATGCGACCAACAGCAAGGCTTTAGGGAACAATGAGGGACCTCTGACATTTTGCACCAGTGTGTCTTTGTACAAACCAACGAGCCACTGGATTCGCTGAAGCTCAACACAGCACCAGCGATCACTCTGAGACGAGACAGAATCAAGTGACAGATGTACTGAGCGGCTCGATTTCACCAGCAAACAATATGTACCTACAGCAACGCATGTCACTTTCTATGCCACACAGAGCACATGCTTTATTTCCATTACACTTTAACAAGAAACTTCAAAAATATGTCAGAAATTAGGAATGTGGTGTGTGCCTGTGATCCCAGCACTTCAGAAGCTGAGGCAGGAAATTGCAAAGTTTAAGGACAGCCTGGTCTACACAGCAAAAAGAAAAGAAAAGGGAAAAAAAAAACCTAACTTTTAAAAACAGTATCAGAAGAAAGAAGACGAGGAGGAAAAGTAAGAGGAAAAAGAACTGAGTGATGTTTGTATTGGTGCTTCTAAACTTTGGTATATGGGTATGTTAGGACACAGACTGCAGCCGGGCCTAGTTCACAGGCGGGTTGCATTGGCTCTGTTGGCAATGGAGCTTGCCCCTTGGATCTCACACATAGAGGGAAGTGCTCTGCCATGGAGCTACACCTCCATTCCTCTTTTTGCCTTTTTATTCTGAGATCTCTGGGTTGCCCAGTGTGACATAAACTCGCTCTGCAGCAGGAGCAGGTCTTGAACCTGTGATCCCGTGAACCTGTGAACCTGGCTCAGCCTCCTGCATGCAGCCCCAGGCCTGGCTCTGACCCAGAGTTTCCGACAAATTTGAAAATACCTGCATTTTAGCAAGTTCCCAGGATGGCTGCAGCAGCTCTAAGCACTGTGCTCCAGGAGGCACCAGTTTATATGATTTAAATATCAAAGGATTTTGTAAATTCCATACAGATATAATTGAATTAGTGTCTAAATCGTGTGGTTACTAATGTTATTGAAGTTGCGTTGGAACCTTTAGGCTAATAATGTCGGTCAATGGTTATAAATAATTCAATGTGTCAAACTGAATGAACAGAAACAGCCAACTGACACTAGCAGCTCTCTCATGTACCGGGATATAAGCCTCCTGTGACTGCCCCCGTTCTGAGAATAAGGCCTGTTCTGAGAAGGCGGTATGAATTTTTTTTAGAGCACCAGAGTATTTTCAAAAACAATCTGGCAATTAATGGGTGCTTGGAGTTAAGCTTTTTAATGAACAATTCCCTTAAAAAAAAAATAGAAGCTGGCGGGGGGGGGGGGGGGTTCCCTGTATTGCCTCCACCCCAGCTGCATTCTGGGCAGACAGCATCAGGGAGTCTCTCCTACCTCGGCTTGGGATGACCAGTTTGCAGGGCAGAGCCAGTGGGATGACGGAGTGCTGATAGACCAGGGCGGACAGGGAACCTGTGGGGAGAAACAACGCACCAGGCTAGGTGACTAAGGGAGACTGGAAAAGGGTCCCCACCCCATCCGACTCCATACCTTCCCGATATCTGTCTTCTTTTTTTTGACAGTGTTAGGGTTCAAACCTGCGGCCCGAGCCATATCCCAGCCTCCAGCTTCTTCATTGCTCCCACCAACAGAACTGAAAACCTGCCCCCCCTTACTATGCCCCCCTTAGAATTTCAAGGGGACCTAACTGCTTCCCTTAACAACTATGTCTTCTAAATCCTTCCAGTTACAGAACCCCCATCAGAAGAGCGCAGCAGGAAAACTGTGACATAAAATCCCAGCTCTGGGGCTTATCTAGAGAACCTAAGCGGCACTTACATGTGCATTCTTACATTCTTCATGTGCAAAATGGGGAGTGACAGCTACCATGCAGGACTGCTGTGACACCAGAATGACATGATACCTAGATCATGACTTTCCCATAACAGGTGGCCAAGAAGGACAGCCGTTCTTAACGCTGTTATTTGAATGTACCGACTCAACCGAGCAAGACAAAGACAAAAAGGCACCTGGCAGTGTGAAGCAGGAGCCACAGTACACAGTGTGTCACTAGGAGGTGTGTCCAGGTCTCAATAAAACTTTATAGAAACAGCAGCTTTTCCTTCCTTCTGCCAAAGCCATGCCCAGGAGGACCGGCAGAAGTAAGACAGAAAGAACTGGGGTCAGACCCTCTGAGGACCAGGAGAGAGATCGTAATGACAAGCCACGATGCTCACCAAAGTTTGGCTCATTGGGACAGCCCTTGAGCTTGACCCCTCTGGGGCCGGTCTCTATTAGGAAGTGCCTCACCAGCTCATGGGTCATGTCTCCTGGAACAGAAAAGAGGAAACAGAATTGGTCCCTCATTGTCATGACACCCTCCCACCACCTCCCAACTCTGTCTCATAACTTCCACAGTGTATAGGATGAGATGGGAGAGAAGGTTACAGAGGCAAGGAGGCTAGAGCCCTGTGGAATGAGGATCACCATTCACTCCTCTGTTGTGGAATATTGCTTTAGCTATGTAAAGATGTATTACAACTGTTTATGCTGCATTTGTTTGGCTATGTAAAGATGTGTTACATTTGTTTCTGCTGCATTTGTTTAGCTATGTAAAGATGTGTTACATCTGTTTATGCTGTATTTGTTTAATTATGTAAAGATATGTTGCTGTTTTACCTTGCCTGCCTAAGGCACCTAGTTGGACTAATAAAAAGCTGAATGGCCAATAGCTAGGCAGTAGAGGGATAGGTAGGGCTGGCACACAAAGAGAATAAATAGGAGGAATCTAGGCTCAAGAAGGGAGAGAAGAGGAAAATAAAGAAGAGAGAACTAGGGAGAAAGAGAAAGAGATGCCTGGGGGCAGCCAGACAGACATCGGGTAAGACATACAGAAGAAAAGAAAGGTAAAAAGCCCCAAGGCAAAACGTAGATGGAGAGAAACAGGTGGGATTAAGTTATAAGAGCTAGTGGGACTGGCAGAAGCTAAGGCTGAGCATTCATAACTAACAGTAAGTCTCTGTGTCTTTATTTAGGAGCTGGTTGTTGGCCCAAAAGAAAGCCTGCTACCCTCCTCTTCCATCCCTCCACACACACCAAGTTCCAACAGTCTGCTGTCCCCAAACCTCCACTCACTCTCCTCCAGCTTCTCAGGGACCATCCCTGATGAGTTAGGACCCTGTTCAGTACCCAAAGGTCCAAAGAAAGCAAGAAACCCCAGCACGGCAGGGAGAAGACACTACCTTTCTTGCCCTGCTGAGTGATGGTCGGAGGAGGTGAGGACACCTTCATGGCCAGCCCATAGGCCCCTCGGAAGGAGTGGCTGTCACGGATGATGAAGGCCCCTGGCTCCTGATCCTTCAGGAGTGCAATGGCTGAAACGAGAGGAGACAGAAGAGAAGAGCCATCAGGAAACCAGTGGCATTGGCTTGGCTTGAATGCCATGGGCCTGGAGAACCCTTTCTTCTCTCTCCAGATGACATTCTTCAACATCAGCATGTAAGTAAACACTCTGGAAGGCCCTCCTATACCAAGCAAGGCAAATGTCTTCTGCAGGTGACCAGAGAGAGACAATGTCAGGGGGGCATGCCATCTGCAGCCACTACTCAGCACAGCCCCATGACAGGAAGCAGGCAGTGATTGACCCGCAAGTGTGACTGGTCTGTAACTTCATTTAGAAAAAAAAGAGGGGGCCTGTAGGCCCTCCTTGCTGACCCTCACTCTATAGCCACGGACTTTGAGACCCTGGGGTGGGTCTCACCTTCAGCCCTATATTCCAAACTTGTTTTTGTTTTTTGGTTTTTGGTTTTTTTTTTTTGTTTTGTTTTGTTTTTTGGCTGTATAATCTTCTTCTTCTTCTTCTTCTTCTTCTTCTTCTTCTTCTTCTTCTTCTTCTTCCTCCTCCTCCTCCTCCTCCTCCTCCTCCTCTTCCTCCTCCTCCTCCTCCTCCTCCTTCTTCCTCCTTCTTCCTTTTCTTCCTCTTCTTCCTCTTCTTCTTCTTCTATATCATAGTTTCAGATGCCCCTGACTGGCCTTCTACTTTGCCTGGGAAAGCCAAGGCTTTGCTAAACCAATCCAAGGTTCTCCTTCTGACAGCCCCACCCCACTTTCCATGGGAAGTGCTTTTTCCTGTCTGACTCTGATCCCAGCCTCCTCTCTGTGACTACCACCTACTACATGGAAGAATGAGTTCTTGCCCAAGGCAGACATGGTGAGTGGGAGTCCATGGTGTCTTCTGATGGACCACCAAACCAACAGTGCTGTCCCCTACTCACCCTGCTCTCTGGAGATCTCAGGCTTGTACCAATACTTGGAAGTGTCCTGGACAAACTTTACTTTAGCCCGTGTCTCGGGACTGTTGTCTAAAGGAGGAGACGAAGAGAAGGTGTTAGAGCTGAATTGCATGCTCCCCAAAAGATGTCAATACCCTAATATCCCACACCTACAAATGTGGCCTGATTGAAAAGAAGGTCCTTGTGGATGTAATCAAACTTAGACAAAGGCATGCCAGACTGGGGTGAGACCTAATCCAATATGATGAGTGCCTTTCAAAGTACGGATGAGACAGCAGACACATTGGGGACCATACCAGGTGCATATGGAAACATCTGTAAGTCAAAAGACACAGAACTACATCATCAGAAGTGTCCGTCAGAGTCTCTGCCAACATCTGAATTCTGATGGATATGCCTTTGCTAAGACAGAATCTACTTCTATTATTCTAAAAAGTGTGTGTCAGTCCCAGGAAATAAACCAGAAAGCTAGATCCTCAAACATCAGAAAACGTGGTGAGGGGTACCCAGTAGCCTTCTCCCCCGGCCTTCCTCCTGCCAGCCACCACTGTTGCATGGCCATTCTGTGGTTAATATACCTGGCAAGGCATCCACTGAGCTGGTGAAAACCCTTCCCCACCCCATTCCCTGTGCCTAGAAGATTCTGAGTTAATTCTTTCCCACTCCCCCCCACCCCCACCACAAGTTGACACCTCCCTTCTCTTTGCACTCTGTCTTCCCAAGCTCAGCCTAATATCCATGAGCAGGGGACAAGAAGACCTAGGTCTCTCTCCTGTGGCCCATCCCATCGATCCCCACACTGAAAGTGGCATTCTACATCAGTACAGTCAAAAGTCACTCCCGTCCTCCAACAGCTAGACCAGGGAATGGCCGTTACTCTGGTGGCCATCTACAGAGTGTCAAACATAGCCAGATGACATCCCTAGTCAGTCGCTCTGTAGACCAGAGCCTCTTTCTGAGAACATGACATTGTAGAGGGGGACTGGACAAGATTGCATCCAACTGTGGTTTATTTCCCTGGAACTTGCCATGCCCCTGCCTCCTCCTCCTCCCAATGCAGGGACTACAGGTGAGTGTTACTGTGCTTGGCTCCTCCTATCTTTATGCTCTGAATCTCTAAGGTCCTCAACCTTGGTTCTTCATAAAGCACCTACCAGATTATTTTGAATTGCAATCACTGAATCATGCAGTGGAGTTTTTAGAACTTAGCCTTGCTTTCTACCGACATTGCAAAGGGGAGGGGGCAGGGAGAAGAGGGGGCAGGGATCCTCTTTCACAGTTCCCCAGTCCTTTGTGAAAGACTGAAGCAGGGATACAGTGTTGAAGATGCTACCAAGTAAGGAGAGAAGGACCCTGCAGCTGCAGCTGAGGGCCTTGGTTCTCATGGGCACTTGGACTCTGTCTCCAGCCGCCTGAGGGGATTCAGCCCCTTTCCCAGGCCAGGCAGCTAGAGAAGGCATCTGTTGCAGGCGCCTGGCCCCCCTCTGAAGCCCAGCCATGGCTGATCTAAGGAGCTGTTAGAAGCGGCTGCAGCCCTGTGTGCCTTCCTGTGTTGACTCCAAAGGCTATTTTAAGTAGGCAAGATGGTGGGAAACAGGAAATATCCTAACTACTAGAAACTTCGCATCCTTCAAGGATTGGGGTTGGGAACCAGATGTCCCTAGTAGGCGGCAGGAAGCAGGGGAGTACAGGGTCACTCTAAGTGCCTCGACTTGGAAGGACCTGGGAAGGACACAGGACACAGAGAGTCTGGGTGCCTCAGGGACACCCCAAGCTGTTTATAATTTTCTGTATCTGCCTTGGACACAAGTAGCCTCAGGACCTCTGCACACAGGATCAAGCTCTGGTTGAGAAGGTGCGGATCACCTGAAGCCTTGAACTTAATGTTTGGAGGATACACTGTCTCCATGGTCACAAAGACACCAAGACTAGACTTTGGTGAAGAATTCACCCTGCAGGAAGCAGGTCTATTCAAACTAGGCTCTACTAAAACACCTCACCCCTGCCAGGCAGCGGTGGTGCACACCTTTAATCCCAGGACTCGGGAGGCAGAGCCAGGCAGATCTCTGTGAGTTCGAGGCCAGCCTGGTCTACAGAGCGAGATCCAGGACAGGCAGCAAAACTACACAGAGAAACCCTGTCTCGAAAAACAAACAAACAAAAAACAAACAAACAAAACAAATATCTCCCCCCTAGCCTTTATCCTGCCAAACCTGCCCAGGGGGCCCACTGTCGAATGAGGTGTGGGGCTGACAAAAGTCATAGAGGTCCAGGACAGCAGAGTCTCAAAGTTCAGTTAAGTCACGGTATCCCTCAGATAATGAATACATGCTGAAGACATTCCGATCATGTGCATGTGCGTGTGCGTGTGCGTGTGCGTGTGTGTGTGTGTGTGTGTGTGTGTGTGCACATGCCACAACCTGCATGTGGAGGTCAGAGGACAACCTTGGGTATCAATCAGACCTTGCCTTCCACCTTGTTTGAGGCAGGGCCTCTGGTTTATTGTTGCATAGGCCAGGCTAGCCAGCCTGCAAGCTTTTGGGTACTCTCCTGCCTCCACCTCCCATCCCACTACGGGAGTATCAGGGTTATAAGCATGCACGACAGCATTCAGTTTTAAACGGGTTCTCGGGATCCAAACTCAGGTCCTCGTGTCTGGACAGCGAGTGCTTTGCCCACTGTGCCACCTCCCCGGCCCCGAGGGCACTCCTCTGGGGGCAGGATGGGCCTGGATTGAAAGTCGGCTCTGTCACCAAGTCACCACATAATGCCAGCCAAGCAACAGAAAACTCTGTGAGCCTGAGAGGGTTCCTATATAAAGCAAAGTTAATATTTGCTTCCCCAGGGGGGCTGGAGGACTAAACGAGTGAGTACTGAGCTCAGGCTACCCCACAGCGCGTGCACCACAGGAGGCGATGGCAGCGATGGCCATCTGAACAGAATACCGTTCACGCTCGTTACTCCATCCTCCTGTTCTTGCATACCTTCGTCAACCTTCAGCAACCCCATCCCAGCCATGCTTTAAAGACACAACGCCTGCTACGGGCAAGGAACTCAGGCCTAGAAGTCAGGGACCCACCCAAGGTCATCTGCCAAAGGGATGGCTAGGGCAGATGTCCTAACTCTTGGGCGGGCAGAAACTTAAGAGAAGAGACGCACCTGGCATCGAGTACTTGGAAAAGTCTGGAAGCGTGTGGGAGAAGGAGACTGTGCTGCTCCCGCTGTGGCTGGACATCCCATTGGCAATGGGTGAGGAGGACACTTTCCCGTTGATGGTGGCGTAGTTGGGGAGGCTGCCGGCCCGGTCTCCCACGGACATTCTCCGCTTCTCCGGCAAGGCTGGTGTGGGGCTCCCTTGCCGGAAGGCTGCCGAGTCTGGCGAGGGCGAGGTGGCAGGGCTGCTCAGGCCAGGGTAGTAGGCAGGGGAGACCGGGAATGAAGGTGTGGAAGGAGCCTGGTACCCAGAGGCACTGCTTTGCCGAGACAGCGTTGGCCGTCGGTCCTCGGGGGTAGAGTAGCCACCGTAAGCCGCGTGCCGGTCCAAGCTGGGGCTTCCGGGAACCACAGATCCAGATCCACCCAGGTGCCGGCCCAAGCTGGGACTCCCAGGGCTCATGACTGCATTGCCATGGAGACTGGAGGCCAGATTCGCTTGGTGGGCCCCAGGGTGTCGACCCAAGCTTGGGCTTCCTGGAGTTGTGGCCACGCTGCTGTGGAGGCCTGGAACCTGGTGGCTTCCCACTGGGTGCCGGCCCAAGCTGGGGCTTCCAGGTGTGGTGGCTGCACTGCTTGGGTGGCCAGAAACCACGTTACCATGGAAACCAGGGCCAGACGGGCCCATCACCTGCCGGTGGCTCAGACTGGGACTGCCAGGGGCAGCCATGGTGGGGTTGATAGCCCGCCGACCAAAGCCAGGACTAGGTGGAGTGTTGGTGCCCACTGTCCTGTGTCGTGCCTGAGGGCTCCCAGGCACCATGTGGACGGTGGCCGCACTGAACTGTGGCTGGGCTGGGCTTTCTGGAGAAGAGCTGAAGGGCTGAAGGGAATAGTCAGGGCTGCTGTAGCTGCTGCCCCCAGCCGGGACCGGTGAGGAGCTCCGGTAACTCAATGCTGCAGGACTCGGCTGCCCCAGGCTGCCTGAGCGGATGCTGGAGTCCAGCATGGGCTGGATGGGTGTCCGGGGGCCCTGGTCACTGCTCCCCCCTGATGGGAAACTGCCCACGGAAGTGCTAGAGAGAAACAGGCAGGTAGAAAGGTCAGTGGATGAGATTTAACAAAGAGAGGGCTTTTGCTGAGTGGCCAGGATCCTTCGACCACTAAGAGCATAAGAGCTCCACTCAGGGCGGAGGAAGTCGGGGCTTTTATCCATTACATAATGGAGCCATCAGAAGAAGAAGCTGAGGGTCAGAGAGTTTAAACAGTAAGCTCAGGACCACAGAGGTCCAAAAGGCCAGGCTCCAACTCAGCTGCATCCGACTCCAAAACCCACACTTTCTTTATCACGCCATGCTGACTCCTTGACCCATCAGTCATAGCAAAGCAATCACCAGGGAAGGCAGAAGTCTCGGTGTGAGCCCTCAGCACCACAGAAACTCAGAGAGATAGCCAAGCCACTCTGGCTCTATTCCTACCAGGCCTCAACTTGACTCAGTTTCCCTAGGTGTTTTATCATCCCCTCAGAGTGCTAAAATTGGGCTTTCACTCCTAGGTCATTCCAAAAAAGCAATGAAATAGAATCACATCCAGGGGTCACCACAAATCAGGAGATCTCAGCTCATTTGGAGGTCTGCCTTCAGCACCCCGAATCTGGTCACTCATGGCACAAACTACCTGTGCATGGTCATGAGGTTCCCATGATGTAATCACAGGCTATAGACCCAAAGCTCTGCCCATGTTTGATATGATGGGAAAGAGCAAGGTTGCCAGGGACCGGGGTAAGCAGTAGAGAGAGGTGGCAGGCAGCTGGTGCCTAGCAGTAGCCAGGGCAGGAAAGATCCTTACAGAGATCGGGGCCCCAGGTACAGGAGACCGGGCTCCAGGACCAGCAAGAGGCGGGGCAGGAAGAAGGCCAGGGTGAACACTAGGGAATAAACTAGACTATGATGAAGTGGAACCAGAGCAGCCCACATCGTGCTGAGCAGAGGTGAAGGGTGGTGATGAGTGTGAGGGTCCTATGGTGGAGTTCTGGGGTTCCAGAAGTGATTTTTCCGGAACCCTGGAAAGAGCCAGGTGAGTGCAGAGGCAGTCTGAGAACAAAGCCAGGGCAAATGAGAAAACTGGACCCCTGCCACCACGCCACCCCTGGAAACAGGCACCCGCGAAAGGGCTAGGGAGGAAGGGCGGGCTGGGTGTGTGTAGGGGCGTGTGCCTAGCTGGAGGGTTCGGAACGAGGATCCGGGGAGAACATCTCTGCTCATCTCTCGCCAGCCTGGGCAGGGCCAGAGTGGGTGTGAGCAGCAAACTGATCCTGGTGAAGGAAGGAAGCTGGGAGTCTGGAACCATGGCAATCCCAGCACAGAGGGAAGTGAGTTCCAGAAGAGAAAGGGGGCATGGCCTCCCCTCCTGGGGAGAGATCCTGCTTATGTATGCCAGCTGTGTGTCCCCACCCCCTGTCCCGTGCCTGGCACTCTGTCTCTAGGCCTTGCCCAATCCCACCTCAACCTCTGTCCCCACGTTGTGTTTCCATCCATAACGAGTCTCATTCTCAACACCCACCTCGCTGCTCCCTAGGGTACTCCAAGTATGAACTCTACTGAAGGGTTGGCCTTCTCCTACCCAGCCCTGGGATTCCCTCCCGGTCTGGCTCACCCAGATGGCTACGGGTAGTGTCTATCCACCAAGATGCCCCTCCCTGGTGGGCTGCATACTCTGAGTCGCCCTTGCGTCTACATCACGCACCCTAGTTCTCTGTCCCTCTGACCTACATCTTCGCCCCAAGATATCCTGTCATCCTTCTGGGTTCCTGCTATCCTTCCTTCAACGTCCTCTCCACCTCCCTGGCTAGAAGTCACCGCCCCGGCAACTTTGTGCCCCAAGCGCTCTATTTCTGGTCCAGTGCAGGGCACAGGTGGCTCTTGTCTATCCAGATCACTCGGGTCCGAGGAACGGAGAGAGAAAGACGTGACCTCCCGACACGTACACTCATAGGTTGAAGCCTGCTTCTGCTACCGCTCAGCTACTACTGCCCATTTGGCCTCTTCTGAGAAATGGGGACGGCAAAGCTTAGCTCTTGGTGCAGCAGAAAGTGGACAGAAGGCAGAAGCTTCGAGGAAATGGGCCTGCCCGAGCTTCCTGTTCACTGGGTTACCACTGGGAGGTTAACTACAGGAAGGACTGCTCACTGGTCCCTTTCGCTCAGGTGGAATGGAGCACAGTCTGAGAGCCTTGCTCATCACCCCGGCTCCCTTAAGTTGGATGCCCAGAAACTTGCTCTCCCTAGGTCTTGAGAAAGTATCTTCAAAGTGTAGCAATATGGAAGCGATTTCTCTACACAGCTCCTCTGAGGCCTCAGTCTCGGGCCCAGATTCTCATTCCCCATTCCCAGCTTACCTGTCAGCGCTGAGGATGGGACTGCTCGTGGAAAGGGGGCTGGGGGAGACAAAGGAGCCACCCGGGGTCCCGTTCCTCAGGGGTGTCTCATGTCCATAGGCATGGGCGGCTGGGGCACTGAGGCTCTTGGGCTCGACATCCTGAGTCCGAGGCCCTGACACTGCTGTCCTCGCCACAGACTCCACATAGCTCCGGGGCTCTGGAAGAAGTAAAGGGATGAAGAATGAACACAGGTGTGGTGGGAATTCACCCACCCTGCCAGGGAATACAGCACCCCCAGGGTCCAGCCTGGGAAAGGGGCAGCATGAAAACCCTCCACAAGAGCCCAGGCATGCTTTCCTGAGGCTCCTGTTTCCCCAGCCTGAGACAAGCTATAAGGAGCCCTGGCTTTTAGAAGCCTTTGCTTCTGCAAGCTCTGCCTCTGTAAAAGGCCACCAGCATCTTCCCCTAAAGACTTGGATGTCTGTCCATGGCTGGCACCCCCTTGCAGCCTTATTTCTGCCCAGCCCTACCAGGGTTCCCCAGATGCCTGGGTTCCTAAAGCAGTCCCAAAGCGATCATGTGACTCTGACCATATCTCGGGATAGCACCCAGCTCCCTCGTCAAGCAATACCCAGTGCCAGCCACTGCAGACTCACCAGCCCCTTCCTGGCAAGACACCCCACCTACTTCTGCATAACACACTCAGCATTCCTGAGAAGACTGATGCCGAGAACCCTGTGCCTGGGTGGAGCCAGACATTCTGTGCCCACTACGGTACAACCGGCATGCCAGGCCCTGTACAGAGAGGTTTCATACACAATATCCCCAACCTAGTGTTCAGAGTAACATTAGCAACAGAAAGGCCATTTGACAGATGAGAAGCCTGAGGCCCGAAGAGTAAAATGACCGGGCATGTTGGACCCAGGCCCCCCCATGACCTCAGAGACTAGCCCTATACTAACTAGAACAAGGATGAGGTTGGGACACAGTCATATGGAGGGGGTGTATGTCATTGCCAACACCTAGGAACCTGTCTCCATCTTTGTTGCTGCCCAGAGGGACAAGATCTGAGCATAGATCCCTAGCTGCCACAACCAGAAAATTCACCAAAGCCAACCTGGGAAATGATGCCCGCCCTTGAGGGATAGGACTATGGTGGCCTGAATAGGAAGAGAACCCCTCCCCAGATTCATCGGGAGAAGTGGCTAAAAGAACTAAATCGAAAGCTTGTTTCCTTAACTGGAGGAAAACCTGGCTCGGAAGGAGGGAGTTACCTGGCATGTCCAAGGAGCATACTCCATAGGAGGCCCCCCAAATCCACACCCAGTGCCTGGTCTATAAGAGCAGCCGCTCCGACATGTCGGGCTGGGCTCGGCTTGTGGAGAGAGCTAGCAAAGCCTCCCTCAAGCTGCTTGGGCCACACTCAAATTCACAGGATTCCCAGGCCAGCCTGACAGAAGGTTTGGACTCTGGCCTCCCCGGGCTCTGTGGTCCTATGACGCAGGACTGGTCAGATTCTCTGTAAATAACTTAGGTGGGATGGTCGGATGGACTCTGTCGCAACCGCTCAGCCCAGTCGTCACGGGGTGACAGAGGCTGCGAGCAGGACCTAAACGAACAGGCCCAGCTGTTTTCAACAGCATTTTCTCTAGGAAAATAGGTAGTAGGTGGATCTGTCAGCAGTCAGCGTGTGCTGACTCCCATCTAACCTGTCCCCTCCGCCCAGAGAAGGGGAGCAATTTCCCCAGGACGCAAAGGCAGCCAATGGCTGTGGACAGCACCATGTCTCCAATCTCACAGTATAGGTTCTGGCTGGCCTCAGGGGACCCACAGTCTCATGGGGACACCAGCAAATGAGCTGGAGGAATGAATGCCAGGTCCACCTAGTCATCCATAGAGGCAAAATCAGCCAAGAGTTGTGTGAGGTTAGTAAGATTTGGAGAGTTGAACTACCCAGCCAGTATGGGGCAGAGGTGTCATGGATATCCAGGCAGACTGTCTTCCAGCCAACCATTACTCACGGGTCATAAGACCATCCAAAGTTGGGAAGCCAGTGGCCTGTCCCTCACCACCCCTGCCACTCCCTCTGAACATTCCTCAGGCCTGTCTAGGTGCTCAGCACAGCTCTACATGTTTCCCCGTAACACACGGCAACCCCCTCTCACCCAGAGAGCCCTGCCACCCACAAGCTTCACCTGCCTGACAAAGGTTCCTGGCACTAGCCACAGCGCCTGGCACAGAGGACTGTGTGTGTGTGTGTGTTTGTCTCACAAACTCAGAGCCACATGACCCTCCCTCCCAGCCCCATCCAGATGTCACCTTGTGTAAGAAGTCAGAACCAACACATGCACTCTGCTGTCTTCACTCCAACTACCCCCAAGGCCCCTTGCCCTATGACTCCAGATGGCTTTGGCCTTTGGCTGGAGTGACTGGGTCTTTACTGGCAGGGGAGGGAGGGAGGGAGGGAGGGAGGGAGGGAGGGAGGGAGGGAGGGAGGGAGGGAGGGAGGGAGGGAGGGACAAGATGGGGTTATAGCTCCCATCCTCTATTTATCCCTAGCTGTACTGGCACCTTCTGAGTGGGCAGGGACAGCTCCCACCCCTGCCAGGGAGCCCACAGGGCTTCACACCCTCACTGGTTTGCCCCTGGTTTTCCAGCAATCGCTTCAGCTGCCCACTGGAATGAACCATGCGCTTCTTCTGCCGAGACCTCAACAGACACACTAGGTAAGCTCTATGCTAAATTCTCCTTCTAAAAAATCCATATTCTGCCAGCAGAAAGCTAAGAGGGGAAAGCCCACAGCCCAGCCGGAACAGAGCCACGCCCAGTCTACCTAGGGGGTGACTCTCCGTCGCAGCAGAGCGCCCGCTCCACTTCCCTGTTAACTTGGAATGAAAACAACTCACCTGCCCAGGATGGAGGCATGTGAGAAAGGACACGGCCTTTTAGTTCTTGGCAATTCTGGTTGGGTCCACATTGGCCTTTGACCTCACCCTCCCTCTACCCTTGTATACTCCCTTCCTGGGGTGGGGGTGGGGAGCATCACAACTCCTCCTCTTTTGGTCCCCTAGGGAGCAGCCGACCCACAGGCCACCAAGCCAGGGAGGGCGGGAGGAGCGGAGCCAGGGAGGGTACTGCATGGAGAACATTCCAGGAGCCCAAACCATTCCAAGTGGCTGCTGGCCGCCGAGAGTCACGGAACACAGAGAGACTCCTCAGCCGGGGGCCTACCAGCTCTTCACCCACATTCTCAAGTACTCTGCCTCACTGGAAAGAAGACACTCTGGCTGAAGGCAAGAGGCCAGCATGGCCCACCATAAGAAGATGAAGACATGCGGTGGGGAGAAGGCTTCTGTGGTGTAGCCACCTGCCTAACATGTGCAAAGCCCTGGGTTCAATCCAGCCCACAATACACACATGCATGCATATACATACATACATACATACATACATACATACATACATACATACATACATACATACAATACTAAAAACGTGGGTGGTAGAGGAAAAAAAAAGTAAGGAAACTCCTTGAGCCCCAGATCTAGAGCTAGCACTAGGATTGGGCCACATGTAGCCCCCTCCAAGCCCCCAAGCACCCTCCATACCTCCGCTCAGCTCTTCGTCACGTGAGATCTCTGCTCTCCCCAGGTACCTCACCCATCCTTAGTCCCTGGTGCATGGCGGGTGCTGGACAACTCTGTACCAGGTCACCTGTTCTGATGCCCCCGAAACACCATCACCAAGAATCCCAGAGGCATCAGAGTCCCCAGAGTCCAATGTCGTCCTTTATGCCAATCTGTCCTCATGGAAGCCCTGAGACAAACAGAAGCTGGCACGGAAAGCCATCCTAAAGTCCACCGTGGCAAGCTCCCCACCACCACCACCACCGCCGCCGCCGCCGCCCGGGAAAGGACTCTCTTCAGATGTTCAGGGTCCCCTTGTACTGTGTGTGCACACCAGAAGGGACAGTCCCCCACATGCTGAAACGACACAGATTCTCAACTCTGCCCCTGATCCCTATGAGCTTCCTAAGTCACCTAACCACCACCACCACCCCTTACTGGGAAAATGGAGTCCATACCACCATCCACTCAGCTCTTAGGATTAGTAAAAAAAAAAAATAATAATAATGCGACAGTGGCCCCCACATGGCCTGGCTCTTGCCTGTTTTAACTTACTCCAGACCACATGCACAGACACACGTGCACTGGCTCTGTGCGCATGTCTCACTGGTTTTTAAGTTTCTAGGGGGAAATAAATAAGCTGGGAACTGGAAGAGACTGGCTTAGGGGGTGACGTGCTTGCTACTCAAGAGTGAGAGCCTGAGTTTGGATCCCCACATGAAATCTGGGAGTAATGGCATGTGTCTGTAACCCCAGCACTGAGGGAGAAGGGGGATATGGACAGGAGGATCCCTGAAGCTTAACCAGCCAGCTTAACCAAAATGATGAGCTCCGTGTTCAGCAAGAGACCTTGTCCCCCAAAATAAGGTGGAGAGCAATAAAGGAAACCACCCCACATTAACCTCTGACCTTCACACACACACACACACACACACACACACACACACACACACACACACTACAACATCCGAGCCCAGACCCCATGTACGTCATCACCCTCTCGTCTCTGTTTTCTACCCAGGTTCCACTGGTTAATGTCACCTCACATGCATGTTCACCCCCACAGTTACTTCTTTATCCTAAGGTCTCACAAAGCTCTGTGCCCTCCCTCCCTCCCACCCGCTCCGTGCATAATTCTTACTCCTATTTATGAAAATGTTCGTGAGCTGAAGATACATATCTCATAAGCCTATTATCTCCCCAGAGAGGGCCTGCTGCCTGGTACGTAACAGGCCCACAGCATCATGACTGACTGACTCGAAGCGTCAATGAAGAAAAGAATGCACGAATACATTTAGTCCAGTGGCTCGAACAGTGCAAACATCCCTCAAATTCCTCCTTCCCCGGCTGAAGAACTCTGCCGCTGATCGTTTGCCCTCACAAGCCTCTTTTTTTCTGAATTTCCCATCAAAGTTAAGAACACCAAGCAAGGCTTCCAAGGGTCAACAAAGAATGTGGCCTGGGCTGACCCAGGAGGTGGCGCCTGAGTTAAGAAATGCTGAACCGGCACCCCAGCCTGAATGCCCTCACCGCCCACTCCCAAGCTGGAAGCCGGGGCCACCAAGCCAGGAAACAGGGAGGGGCTTAGACAGGGCCCTTTGACTAGGAAACAGGAGGCCCAGAAATGCAGTCTGGTCAGTCAGCCTCTTGGCTGTGATCCTGGGTGGGCCCC